>NW_028124613.1:0-74000 GCF_965194825.1 Balaenoptera physalus
ACATCAACCCAGCCTCCTGGGACACCATCTCCTCAGCCCTCCAGTCTCATTAGCACTTCAACAACCCTCTTGGTTCTTCCGGTCTTCCCATCAATATGGCACCACCCTCTCCCCTAGTACTCAGCAGCTCAGGATGGGATGTGTCTGAGGGCACCGATGTAGATGTCTACATGACAGCACAGAGGTGCCTGGGTTTGAAGGTGTGTTTCAAGAGTGGCCCTCTTCCTCAAACTGCTCCATTTACCATTTGCCAACAAAAATGCACTTGTCTTTTGCTAAGAGGCCAATCAGGAAAGGGTCTGAATGGAAGCATCCTGTAGCCCAAAGGGGAAGCTAGATTTATAAAGATCAGGGCCATCCTGCACACTTGTCCAGGGATGACCTTTCACTTGTCCTCAACAGTGAGCACTGTGGGTCCCTGAAGATGTCCCAGGTCATTGGTATTACTTACAGCTGGGAACGCGCTCAGGTATACGTAGTGGGCAAGCCCCACAGGAACATGAGGCAGCCAGGTGAGGTGGTGTGTACACCATGGCTCCTCTAGAGATGCCCGGTCTCGGTGTTTCTGCCGCACTGCCCACCCACGGAACAGAGCTCAGGTTCGAGTAAAGATAGAGGATCCGGTCACACATTCTCCCTCAGACAACCAAAGAGGTTGGAGAACTTCTGGTGGAGAACTGTCAGGGAAGTTTGTCTGAGGGCAGCACTTTGGCAGTTATGCTGCCATGGAAACTGTGAGAAGGCCTGTGAGGTCATCACTACCCAGTGAGGTCATAATAAGGAACCTGTGACTTGGGGGTCAGGCTTCAGGAGGAGGGGCAGTTTTGTGGAGGAGAGCAGGGGGAGGGCAGAGGTACTCTGCCTGGCCCCTCACACCTGGGCCTCCCCACCCATGCCCTAGTCTAGCAGACATCCCAGGTGGGGCGTGCCGGTGGGCTGGCACAGCCCTATTGGCCCCAGGAAGGCAAAGGAGACCCACATTCTGAAATTGGCTTGAGAGGCAAGATTAACGTAAGAGAGAGCTAGGTTGTATGGCACTGACCCTAAGAGGCAGAGATTTGTGTGGACTGGGGAATCGGGGAAGGCTCCTTGGCAGTGGACCTGAAGGACAAGTGAGATTTGGACCCATGGGGAAGAGAGGGAAGACATTCCAGTTTGGAAGTATAAAAGCAAAGACACATGCTCCTCGCCCTTGTCCTGCCCCAAATATAAATTCATAGAACCCTCACATTTTCACAACTGAGGACTGAAGAAAAGCAAGAGGTGAAGGGGCCTACCCAGTGTTACACAGGTAGTGGAGAGGTGTTCTGCTCAATGGTTAGGTTCATGTTGGGGCTCCGGATTTACAGCTGATAGGAATGTGAGGACAAGCTCATGCCATTTCAAACATTTCCAAGTGATACTGAGAGAGACGTTAAAGGTGCAAAATGAGGGTGCTGAATGACCTCACAAAGTGGGAATGGTGGGCCCATTTTCATATGAAATTCAAAACAAGTTCATGACCTAAGGACATAATACAAAATGACAACATAATCATTACACTCCCCTCTCCCCTAGAAGTAAAAATCAGTATAATCCTCCCTCTCTCCACCATGAAAGGATGAGGTAAAGGCTCAGCAGCAGCCCCCGTGAAACACATGGTCACCACTGTGAAGAGGTGTTACTAAGACGATTTGGTCCGACTCAGAGAAGGAAAGAGACAACTCTGCCCTTAGCCTGATCAGGCCCACAGGAAGGAAGCACACTGGGGGCAGCCTTTGAGAGTGTGGCAATGCGAGAGAACCTTCTTTAGGAGGGGACTCCCTGTTGCCGACCTTGAAAAAGCAAGGATTCGTTTACTGGGGCTGTTGCAGAGGGGATGTGCCCAGGAGGTAGAGACTGCTTGGACTACTATTTTAGAGGTTGGGCCCCGCTGGTTGAGAACCACAGCACCTTGTATTCCTAAACTGCTTGAATGAGCGGGTGCACGTTAGGACAGACGAAGTCAGGCCTCATTGGAGCCGACTGCCTTTGGGAGTGGTAGAAGGTAAAATGGGAAGGGGAATGCTCTGGAGGAGGTTTGTCATGGCAGGTGGGCCAGCACGAGACCATCCAGATTCTCCAAGGCTCCAGAGATGACTTGGCTGGGAGCATCCCTCTGATGTGGTGCGGGGACTCCTACCTTAACAGGACCTGGCTGGGCATCTGCGGGAGGCAGAATAAATGGTTTATTAACTTAAGAGAGCGAGAGACTCACCTGGGGGGTTGCACAAAACCACTTCAAAAGACTTGTACCTGGATTCTTGAGCCAACCCTCAGAAAACTTATCTAGATCTGGAGTAGGGCTCTGGAAGCTGCACTTTTAATAAGCTTCCTGGGCAGTCCCACCACAGTGGTCCATGGAGAGACTGACCAAATTACTGTGTATTCTCCGTTGCTTTTGGGAGTCAAAGTGGGCAATGTGAAAAACTGCAGCAGGCATACGTATATACAGGGAATATTCAAGGCAAACAGAGGGGTAGAGTTATTCTATGCATGAATCAGATTTGAGAAAAGCTAGCCTGGTGGTTAAAGAACACAACCCTGGGAGAGACAGACAGACCAGATTCTGTCCTACTTACTTGTGTGATTTTGACCAAGTTCTTTTATCCTTCTGACTGTTTCTTCATATGGAAAAGAGCTATGGCTGTACATTTAGCACAATATTCTCTTTTGGCAAAGGCTGCTCTGGGTCCATTTGTGTTCTCTGCAACTTAATCTTTTCCGGTGTGTAAGCATTTTTAAGTTGTTTGGTGAAGTATTACATTTGACTTTCAACTGTTCATTACTTTGGGCAAAGCTTATATAATGCGGCAGAGACTAGAACCTATGCAGAGATAGTGAGAGGATGTGATAAGCTTATTCTGCCGGTTTATCAAAAAGTTTAACCTTTTCTCCTCTTCCTCCGCCTGCCACCAAGAGATGAGAAAGAAGGCAGAGCCTGGAAATGCACACCAAGCAATACTTCTGTGTCAGTTTGCCTTTTATTCCTCTGCCAGTACTTCCCAGAGAGATTTCACCAAAAGTGCCTAAGCTTGCCATGGCCATTGTTGTGAAGAACATTTCTCTCTCTTGCTAGCCACATCCCCTTTTCCTTCTCCTGGGCGCTTAATGGATGTTTGGGGGCAGGAAATAAAATTTAAACTGAAACATCAATAAAAAAAGAAGAAAGATGAGCTCAAGTAGGCGTTATTGTGGTCCAGATAAGGTTTGGTTTATTCATTCCCTCGATTTGCATTTATCCCCCTTTGTGCCAGGCATGGGGGGAGAGAGAGAAATGTCTTCAAAGAGTCTGTGGTTGTATGGGGGAGGGAGCTGTGGAAATCTGTCATTTAGAAACAGCATGGAAGTGCTAGGGAAAAATTGTTTTGTTCATTTATCTCTCACTCATCCCTTCACCCAGAGCAACTACAAAGGGTTTCACGCGGAGGAACTGGATGCCCTGAACTTGACATTCTCGTGGGGGAAACAACAATGTAAAGCACCAGCAGTGGTAAGTCACCAGTAGTGATTTCAAGCCAGAAGGAACCACTCACCAATGGAGAGAGGCACAGGGTGAGCAGTTACTTGCAGAAAGGAGGGGCTATTTATTCATTCCAACTGCTGAGTTCAAGTTCATCTGGGTGGTTGTGTGGTTCGTGCTTACTGCATCTGTTTTTGGAACGTGGCTCCACCCTCCAAGAAGGGTGAGGATGATCACCCTTCTTTCCTCCTGCTGTGCCCCGGGGTCACCCAGCGAGTGTCTGCAGGGATGATCTGCTCTGTACTGGCTTTTCAGTCCCACTCCCGGGAGAAGAGAGACGAAGCTGTGTCTCCACCGCAGCTTGGCCTGATTCAGTCACTGGGTGAAAAGGTGGGAAGAAGGTCAAGTTCATGAGAACTGATATACTGCAGAGTCATTTAGTCCTGAAGTACCAGTTCTGCTTGCTGGTGAGTTGCTAAATCCAGGGACCTGAATGTAATTCCTCCAGAGCCACTGAGACATCATTTCTAGGCCCATGGCAGGCTGTAGGGGTGCTGACTTTTCTCAGTGCTAAGGAGCAGCCATCTTCTACTGAGACAGGACTCTGTGTCAGCAGGAACAGAACCACACCAGGCACCGAAGAAGGTTCTGCATCCCAGCATCTCCCAACACAGTGATAGATAAACGGGTAGAAGATGCGACAGGGCAGTCACAATAGAACAGAAGCTTATCCCCAATAAATATGGAAAGATGTTCAACTTCACTACCTAACAAAGAAATTCAAGTTAGAAATCTATTTCTTTTTTGCTCATCTCATTGGTAGAAAGTTTTAAGAATGCACAAAATTTGCTGCTAAGGATGTAAGGAAAAGGCTGTTTTCGTCTGTTGCTGCAGATGGGGATGGAAATTGGTGCGAACCTTCTGCAGGGTAATTTGGCAATTTGTGTATCAACAGCCTTAAAATGTTCATACACTTTGAGCCAGTAGTTTTGCTTTTAGCATCTTATCCTAAGGTGAAAGTCAAATTTATGTACAAGACTTATGTTCAAGAATATTCATCTCAGCCAGTAGTGTAATAGAAAAAATATTAGAAGCTACCTAAAAATCCCACAATACGGGGTTGGTTAAATAACGGATGGCCCAACTTAAGAATGGAAAATAATGATGCAGACATAGAAAATGGACTTGAAGACACAGGGAAGGGGAAGGGGAAGCTGGGACGAATTGAGAGAGTGGCATGGACTTATATATACTACCAAATGTAAAATAGCTAGCTAGTGGGAAGCAGCCGCGTAGCACAGGGAGATCAGCTCGGTGCTTTGTGACCACCTAGAGGGGTGGGATAGGGAGGGTGGGAGGGAGACGCAAGAGGGAGGAGATATGGGGATATATGTGTATGTAGAGCTGATTCACTTTGTTATAAAGCAGAAACTAACACACCATTGTAAAGCAATTATACTCCAATAAAGATGTTTTTTTTAAAAAAGGATGGAAAACAGTTCATTCATTAAAAATGATTTTCTACAAGAATATTTAATGGTGGGAAGATGTAGTGTAAAAGCAGGGTACAAAATACTAGATGGAGTATTTCATTTTGTTAAAATTTAATAATACAAGTGTAGAAAACGTGATTAAGAGAACAGTACTGATTTGACTACGGGACATTTTTTTCTTTAAATTTTTCTGTATTTGGTGTTATAAAGCATCATATATCCTCTCTGAGTCTCAGTTTATGTTCTGTGAAGTGGGACTCATCATATCTACACTGCAGTGCGCTCGGGCAGAGCAGCACAATATTTGAAAGTGCCCTTGACAATGACCAGCCCATTGTAATACTCCAGGACTGGTTATAATATCATTGCCAATGACACACCCATAGTCCGGATATTATCCGTAACGATTACTAAGGTTGTTTATCTCCCTCCACTTTTACTAAGACAAAAAAGGATTAATTGAAGACTCTTAAGTCATTTTTACTGAGGTTCTTTGTTTTTTTTTTTTTTTTTTTTTTTCAAAATACTAATTGTAGGGCTTCCCTGGTGGCGCAGTGGTTGAGAATCTGCCTGCTAATGCACGGGACACGGGTTCGAGCCCTGCTCTGGGAAGATCCCACATGCCGTGGAGCAACTGGGCCCGTGAGCCACAACTACTGAGCCTGCGCGTCTGGAGCCTGTGCTCCGCAACAAGAGAGGCCGCGATAGTGAGCGGCCCGCGCACCGCAATGAAGAGTGGCCCCCGCTCCCCACAACTGGAGAAAGCCCTCACACAGAAACGAAGACCCAACACAGCTAAAAATAAATCAATAAATCAATAAATTTATTAAAAAGAAAAATACTAATTGTAAAGTCTGCAGTGGGTATATAGGTGTTCAACTTTTTTCCAGATTTTACGTTTCTGGTTTTGTTTTTAAATTTTTTATTTATTATTTATTTATTACTTTTATTTTTGGCTGTGTTGGGTCTTCATTTCTGCGCGAGGGCTTTCTCCAGTTGCGGCAAGTGGGGGCCACTCTTCTTCGCGGCGCGCGGGCCTCTCACTATCGCGGCCTGTCTTGTTGCGGAGCAGAGGCTCTAGACGCTCAGGCTCAGTAGTTGTGGCTCATGGGCCCAGTTGCTCCGCGGCATGTGGGATCTTCCCAGACCAGGGCTCAAACCCGTGTCCCCTGCATTGGCAGGCGGATTCTCAACCACTGCACCACCAGGGAAGCCCCCCCACCCCGATAGTTTTAAAACCAGCCTCAGTCATGCTTGCTTCAAGACTTATCCTGGCATCATGGACCACTGGATACTTTGGCTAGGTGTTAAACTCTCTTGTCCTGTGCCCGAGTCCCATCGTGGTGACTTAGTTGCCATCTAGGGCACTCTTGGCATGAGTCCTAGACATGAATCCAGCTCAATGGCTTGGGCCCTGCTCCCTGCTGGCTGACTGTCCTAATGCCCAGTGCCTCCTTTCTGCTTGGACTTCTGAGGGCCGCAGCCCCAGGACCCTCACTCTGTGTTCCCGGCTGTATTCAATGCCAACGGTACGTCTTTTGCTTGCTGTATGTCCCCTGCCCCAGTACCTCCTACTGGCTTTGACCTTCCTGTTTCAGGTCCTCTTATTGCGACCCTTTGTATATAAGCCAGATCTCTTTGCCCTTCCTTCAAGGGGAGCTATTTCCCTGGTGTTTCCCTAGATGCTTATGATGAGACCCCTGCCAGAACTACACCAATCAGACCCTCCATGTACACGCTTGGGTCTGAACCCTTTCAGCGAGAGCAGGTTGGAGACCCATATATACATAAATATACAATGTGTACAAATCAAGTATTTTAAAGATTGTAAAGAATTCTTGTGAATGTATTAGGTTAGGGAAGTCAAGCAGGATCATCATATGATGGCATAATCAAGCACATGCATATAACATTTCCTATTTTTATATGATGCCATTTTAATAGATGTGCCCATCTTTTCAAAGTTCTAATCTGTGGCAGTGGGCAGTAGGGGGACGGGGTGGGTCACAGCAGGAAGAGGCATTCGCTGCCTTAGGCAGTTAAACCATTGCTCTCTCTTCAGAATGGCTCAGCTAGCAGGATTCTGTGGGGTCTACCTCCTGGCACCGGGCTCCAATCGCCGGATTTTGGGTCTGGGGCAACCCAGATCTTTGTGCGAGTTTTCCGGAGAGTGCTTTCTCTTGGGAGCACGTTTGGGAACTGGCTTCTCTGCTTCCACCTTTGCTGGCGTGGCCAAAGGAACTGCTGCTGCAAAGAAAATCAGAACTGATCAGTCACTTCTGCTGTACACAGTCTCCTGCCAGAATTTCCCTCTCTCATGTCTCTCCCAGTTTCTGGCTGAAGACCTTTAATCTACTTGACATCCAGAACACAGCCTTGGCCCATCAGCTCCATGAGTCCCTAGAGAAGGGACACTGGCTGCAAAAGCAATTCCTAGAGCCTACGGCTGCAGCACATGAGGAAGTCTCTTCACCGTTTCCAGGGAAAACAGTAGAACCCGAAAGTCATTGCAATCATGAGCCTCTCCATCTCTCCTTTCCACAACAGAGAAAACATTTCTTGCAGTCTGTCACTTCTGAGGCTTTAATGGAAATGTCTTTCAAGTTTCGGAAAAAAATAGTCTAATATAAATTGGTTAAGAAACCCTCCCACCTTGGCAACCCCTCTTGGGCCCCATTTATACTGCCTGTTTCAACCACACTGAACTCTAGCCCTCTGATACTTTTATGTAGATTAGAACAAGGCCAAATGCTGAGGCGGAGGGATCAGGAGACTGAGAACCGTATTCTGGGCACCAAGTCTAGGCTCACATCAACCCAGCCTCCTGGGACACCATCTCCTCAGCCCTCCAGTCTCATTAGCACTTCAACACCCCTCTTGGTTCTTCCGGTCTTCCCATCAATATGGCACCACCCTCTCCCCTAGTACTCAGCAGCTCAGGATGGGATGTGTCTGAGGGCACCGATGTAGATGTCTACATGACAGCACAGAGGTGCCTGGGTTTGAAGGTGTGTTTCAAGAGTGGCCCTCTTCCTCAAACTGCTCCATTTACCATTTGCCAACAAAAATGCACTTGTCTTTTGCTAAGAGGCCAATCAGGAAAGGGTCTGAATGGAAGCATCCTGTAGCCCAAAGGGGAAGCTAGATTTATAAAGATCAGGACCATCCTGCACACTTGTCCAGGGATGACCTTTCACTTGTCCTCAACAGTGAGCACTGTGGGTCCCTGAAGATGTCCCAGGTCATTGGTATTACTTACAGCTGGGAACGCGCTCAGGTATACGTAGTGGGCAAGCCCCACAGGAACATGAGGCAGCCAGGTGAGGTGGTGTGTACACCATGGCTCCTCTAGAGATGCCCGGTGTCGGTGTTTCTGCCGCACTGCCCACCCACGGAACAGAGCTCAGGTTCGAGTAAAGATAGAGGATCCGGTCACACATTCTCCCTCAGACAACCAAAGAGGTTGGAGAACTTCTGGTGGAGAACTGTCAGGGAAGTTTGTCTGAGGGCAGCACTTTGGCAGTTATGCTGCCATGGAAACTGTGAGAAGGCCTGTGAGGTCATCACTACCCAGTGAGGTCATAATAAGGAACCTGTGACTTGGGGGTCAGGCTTCAGGAGGAGGGGCAGTTTTGTGGAGGAGAGCAGGGGGAGGGCAGAGGTACTCTGCCTGGCCCCTCACACCTGGGCCTCCCCACCCATGCCCTAGTCTAGCAGACATCCCAGGTGGGGCGTGCCGGTGGGCTGGCACAGCCCTATTGGCCCCAGGAAGGCAAAGGAGACCCACATTCTGAGATTGGCTTGAGAGGCAAGATTAACGTAAGAGAGAGCTAGGTTGTATGGCACTGACCCTAAGAGGCAGAGATTTGTGTGGACTGGGGAATCGGGGAAGGCTCCTTGGCAGTGGACCTGAAGGACAAGTGAGATTTGGACCCATGGGGAAGAGAGGGAAGACATTCCAGTTTGGAAGTATAAAAGCAAAGACACATGCTCCTCGCCCTTGTCCTGCCCCAAATATAAATTCATAGAACCCTCACATTTTCACAACTGAGGACTGAAGAAAAGCAAGAGGTGAAGGGGCCTACCCAGTGTTACACAGGTAGTGGAGAGGTGTTCTGCTCAATGGTTAGGTTCATGTTGGGGCTCCGGATTTACAGCTGATAGGAATGTGAGGACAAGCTCATGCCATTTCAAACATTTCCAAGTGATACTGAGAGAGACGTTAAAGGTGCAAAATGAGGGTGCTGAATGACCTCACAAAGTGGGAATGGTGGGCCCATTTTCATATGAAATTCAAAACAAGTTCATGACCTAAGGACATAATACAAAATGACAACATAATCATTACACTCCCCTCTCCCCTAGAAGTAAAAATCAGTATAATCCTCCCTCTCTCCACCATGAAAGGATGAGGTAAAGGCTCAGCAGCAGCCCCCGTGAAACACATGGTCACCACTGTGAAGAGGTGTTACTAAGACGATTTGGTCCGACTCAGAGAAGGAAAGAGACAACTCTGCCCTTAGCCTGATCAGGCCCACAGGAAGGAAGCACACTGGGGGCAGCCTTTGAGAGTGTGGCAATGCGAGAGAACCTTCTTTAGGAGGGGACTCCCTGTTGCCGACCTTGAAAAAGCAAGGATGGGACATTCGTTTACTGGGGCTGTTGCAGAGGGGATGTGCCCAGGAGGTAGAGACTGCTTGGACTACTATTTTAGAGGTTGGGCCCCCCTGGTTGAGAACCACAGCATCTTGTATTCCTAAACTGCTTGAATGAGCGGGTGCACGTTAGGACAGACGAAGTCAGGCCTCATTGGAGCCGACTGCCTTTGGGAGTGGTAGAAGGTAAAATGGGAAGGGGAATGCTCTGGAGGAGGTTTGTCATGGCAGGTGGGCCAGCACGAGACCATCCAGATTCTCCAAGGCTCCAGAGATGACTTGGCTGGGAGCATCCCTCTGATGTGGTGCGGGGACTCCTACCTTAACAGGACCTGGCTGGGCATCTGCGGGAGGCAGAATAAATGGTTTATTAACTTAAGAGAGCGAGAGACTCACCTGGGGGGTTGCACAAAACCACTTCAAAACACTTGTACCTGGATTCTTGAGCCAACCCTCAGAAAACTTATCTAGATCTGGAGTAGGGCTCTGGAAGCTGCACTTTTAATAAGCTTCCTGGGCAGTCCCACCACAGTGGTCCATGGAGAGACTGACCAAATTACTGTGTATTCTCCGTTGCTTTTGGGAGTCAAAGTGGGCAATGTGAAAAACTGCAGCAGGCATACGTATATACAGAGAATATTCAAGGCAAACAGAGGGGTAGAGTTATTCTATGCATGAATCAGATTTGAGAAAAGCTAGCCTGGTGGTTAAAGAACACAACCCTGGGAGAGACAGACAGACCAGATTCTGTCCTACTTACTTGTGTGATTTTGACCAAGTTCTTTTATCCTTCTGACTGTTTCTTCATATGGAAAAGAGCTATGGCTGTACATTTAGCACAATATTCTCTTTTGGCAAAGGCTGCTCTGGGTCCATTTGTATTCTCTGCAACTTAATCATTTCCGGTGTGCAAGCATTTTTAAGTTGTTTGGTGAAGTATTACATTTGACTTTCAACTGTTCATTACTTTGGGCAAAGCTTATATAATGCGGCAGAGACTAGAACCTATGCAGAGATAGTGAGAGGATGTGATAAGCTTATTCTGCCGGTTTATCAAAAAGTTTAATCTTTTCTCCTCTTCCTCCGCCTGCCACCAAGAGATGAGAAAGAAGGCAGAGCCTGGAAATGCACACCAAGCAATACTTCTGTGTCAGTTTGCCTTTTATTCCTCTGCCAGTACTTCCCAGAGAGATTTCACCAAAAGTGCCTAAGCTTGCCATGGCCATTGTTGTGAAGAACATTTCTCTCTATTGCTAGTCACGTCCCCTTTTCCTTCTCCTGGGCGCTTAATGGATGTTTGGGGGCAGGAAATAAAATTTAAACTGAAACATCAAAAAAAAAAGAAGAAAGATGAGCTCAAGTAGGCGTTATTGTGGTCCAGATAAGGTTTGGTTTATTCATTCCTTCGATTTGCATTTATCCCCCTTTGTGCCAGACATGGGGGGAGAGAGAGAAATGTCTTCAAAGAGTCTGTGGTTGTATGGGGGAGGGAGCTGTGGAAATCTGTCATTTAGAAACAGCATGGAAGTGCTAGGGAACAATTGTTTTGTTCATTTATCTCTCACTCATCCGTTCACCCAGAGCAACTACAAAGGGTTTCACGCGGAGGAACTGGATGCCCTGAACTTGACATTCTCGTGGGGGAAACAACAATGTAAAGCACCAGCAGTGGTAAGTCACCAGTAGTGATTTCAAGCCAGAAGGAACCACTCACCAATGGAGAGAGGCACAGGGTGAGCAGTGACTTGCAGAAAGGAGGGGTTATTTATTCATTCCAACTGCTGAGTTCAAGTTCATCTGGGTGGTTGTGTGGTTCGTGCTTACTGCATCTGTTTTTGGAACGTGGCTGCACCCTCCAAGAAGGGTGAGGATGATCACCCTTCTTTCCTCCTGCTGTGCCCCGGGGTCACCCAGCGAGTGTCTGCAGGGATGATCTGCTCTGTACTGGCTTTTCAGTCCCACTCCCGGGAGAAGAGAGACGAAGCTGTGTCTCCACCGCAGCTTGGCCTGATTCAGTCACTGGGTGAAAAGGTGGGAAGAAGGTCAAGTTCATGAGAACTGATACACTGCAGAGTCATTTAGAACTGAAGTACCAGTTCTGCTTGCTGGTGAGTTGCTAAATCCAGGGACCTGAATGTAATTCCTCCAGAGCCACTGAGACATCATTTCTAGGCCCATGGCAGGCTGTAGGGGTGCTGACTTTTCTCAGTGCTAAGGAGCAGCCATCTTCTACTGAGAGAGGACTCTGTGTCAGCAGGAACAGAACCACACCAGGCACCGAAGAAGGTTCTGCATCCCAGCATCTCCCAACACAGTGATAGATTAACGGGTAGAAGATGCGACAGGGCAGTCACAATAGAACAGAAGCTTATCCCCAATAAATATGGAATGATGTTCAACTTCACTACCTAACAAAGAAATTCAAGTTAGAAATCTATTTCTTTTTTGCTCATCTCATTGGTAGAAAGTTTTAAGAATGCACAAAATTTGCTGCTAAGGATGTAAGGAAAAGGCTGTTTTCGTCTGTTGCTGCTGATGGGGATGGAAATTGGTGCGAACCTTCTGCAGGGTAATTTGGCAATTTGTGTATCAACAACCTTAAAATGTTCATACACTTTGAGCCAGTAGTTTTGCTTTTAGCATCTTATCCTAAGGTGAAAGTCAAATTTATGTACAAGACTTATGTTCAAGAATATTCATCTCAGCCAGTAGTGTAATAGAAAAAATATTAGAAGCTACCTAAAAATCCCACAATACGGGGTTGGTTAAATAACGGATGGCCCAACTTAAAAATGGAAAATAAAGATGCAGACGTAGAAAATGGACTTGAGGACACGGGGAAGGGGAAGGGGAAGCTGGGACGAAGTGAGAGAGTGGCATGGACTTATATATACTACCAAATGTAAAATAGCTAGCTAGTGGGAATCAGCCGCGTAGCACAGGGAAATCAGCTCGGTGCTTTGTGACCACCTAGAGCGGTGGGATAGGGAGGGTGGGAGGGAGACGCAAGAGGGAGGAGATATGGGGATATATGTGTATGTAGAGCTGATTCACTTTGTTATAAAGCAGAAACTAACACACCATTGTAAAGCAATTATACTCCAATAAAGATTTTTTTTTTAAAAAAGGATGGAAAACAGTTCATTCATTAAAAATGATTTTCTACAAGAATATTTAATGGTGAGAAGATATAGTGGAAAAGCAGGGTACAAAATACTAGATGGAGTATTTCATTTTGTTAAAATTTAATAATACAAGTGCAGAAAACGTGATTAAGAGAACAGTACTGATTTTACTACGGGACATTTTTTTATTTAACTTTTTCTGTATTTGGTGTTATAAAGCATCATATATCCTCTCTGAGTCTCAGTTTATGTTCTGTGAAGTGGGACTCATCACATCTACACTGCAGTGCGCTCGGGCAGAGCAGCACAATATTTGAAAGTGCCCTTGACAATGACCAGCCCATTGTAAAACTCCAGGAATGGTTATAATATCATTGCCAATGACACACCCATAGTCCGGATATTATCCGTAACGATTACTAACGTTGTTTATCTCCCTCCACTTTTACTAAGACAAAAAAAGTATTAATTGAAGACTCTTAAGTCATTTTTACTGAGGTTCTTTGTTTTTTTTTTTTTTTTATCAAAATACTAATTGTAGGGCTTCCCTGGTGGCGCAGTGGTTGAGAATCTGCCTGCTAATGCACGGGACACGGGTTCGAGCCCTGCTCTGGGAAGATCCCACATGCCGTGGAGCAACTGGGCCCGTGAGCCACAACTAGTGAGCCTGCGCGTCTGGAGCCTGGGCTCCGCAACAAGAGAGGCCGCGATAGTGAGCGGCCCGTGCACCGCAATGAAGAGTGGCCCCCGCTCCCCACAACTGGAGAAAGGCCTCACACAGAAACGAAGACCCAACACAGCTAAAAATAAATCAATAAATCAATAAATTTATTAAAAAGAAAAATACTAATTGTAAAGTCTGCAGTGGGTATATAGGTGTTCAACTTTTTTCCAGATTTTACGTTTCTGGTTTTGTTTTTAAATTTTTTATTTATTATTTATTTATTACTTTTAGTTTTGGCTGTGTTGGGTCTTCGTCTCTGCGCGAGGGCTTTCTCCAGTTGCGGCAAGTGGGGGCCACTCTCTTTGGCGGCGCGTCGGCCTCTCACTATCGCGGCCTGTCTTGTTGCGGAGCAGAGGCTCTAGACGCTCAGGCTCAGTAGTTGTGGCTCACGGGCCCAGTTGCTCCTTGGCATGTGGGATCTTCCCAGACCAGGGCTCAAACCCGTGTCCCCTGCATTGGCAGGCGGATTCTCAACCACTGCACCACCAGGGAAGCCCCCCCACCCCGATAGTTTTAAAACCAGCCTCAGTCATGCTTACTTCAAGACTTATCCTTGCATCATGGACCACTGGATACTTTGGCTAGGTGTTAAACTCTCTTGTCCTGTGCCCGAGTCCCATCGTGGTGACTTAGTTGCCATCTAGGGCACTCTTGGCATGAGTCCTAGACATGAATCCAGCTCAATGGCTTGGGCCCTGCTCCCTGCTGGCTGACTGTCCTAATGCCCAGTGCCTCCTTTCTGCTTGGACTTCTGAGGGCCGCAGCCCCAGGACCCTCACTCTGTGTTCCCGGCTCTATTCAATGCCAACGGTATGTCTTTTGCGTGCTGTATGTCCCCTGCCCCAGTACCTCCTACTGGCTTTGACCTTCCTGTTTCAGGTCCTCTTATTGCGACCCTTTGTGTATAAGCCAGATCTGTTTGCCCTTCCTTCAAGGGGAGCTATTTCCCTGGTGTTTCCCTAGATGCTTATGATGAGACCCCTGCCAGAACTACACCAATCAGACCCTCCATGTACACGCTTGGGTCTGAACCCTTTCAGCGAGAGCAGGTTGGAAACCCATATATACATAAATATACAATGTGTACAAATCAAGTATTTTAAAGATTGTAAAGAATTCTTGTGAACGTATTAGGTTAGGGAAGTCAAGCAGGATCATCATATGATGGCAGAATCAAGCACAAGTATATAACATTTCCTATTTTTATATGATGCCATTTTAATAGATGTGCCCATCTTTTCAAAGTTCTAATCTCTGGCAGTGGGCAGTAGGGGGACAGGGTGGGTCACAGCAGGAAGAGGCATTCGCTGCCTTAGGCAGTTAAACCATTGCTCTCTCTTCAGAATGGCTCAGCCAGCAGGATTCTGTGGGGTCTACCTCCTGGCACCGGGCTCCAATCGCCGGATTTTGGGTCTGGGGCAACCCAGATCTTTGTGCGAGTTTTCCGGAGAGTGCTTTCTCTTGGGAGCACGTCTGGGGACTGGCTTCTCTGCTTCCACCTTTGCTGGCGTGGCCAAAGGAACTGCTGCTGCAAATAAAATCGGAACTGATCAGTCACTTCTGCTGTACACAGTCTCCTGCCAGAATTTCCCTCTCTCATGTCTCTCCCAGTTTCTGGCTGAAGACCTTTAATCTACTTGACATCCAGAACACAGCCTTGGCCCATCACCTCCATGAGTCCCTAGAGAAGGGACACTGGCTGCAAAAGCAATTCCTAGAGCCTACGGCTGCAGCACATGAGGAAGTCTCTTCACCGTTTCCAGGGAAAACAGTAGAACCCGAAAGTCATTGCAATCATGAGCCTCTCCATCTCTCCTTTCCACAACAGAGAAAACATTTCTTGCAGTCTGTCACTTCTGAGGCTTTAATGGAAATGTCTTTCAAGTTTCGGAAAAAAATAGTCCAATATAAATTGGTTAAGAACCCCTCCCACCTTGGCAACCCCTCTTGGGCCCCATTTATACTGCCTGTTTCAACCACACTGAACTCTAGCCCTCTGATACTTTTATGTAGATTAGAACAAGGCCAAATGCTGAGGCGGAGGGATCAGGAGACTGAGAACCGTATTCTGGGCACCAAGTCTAGGCTCACATCAACCCAGCCTCCTGGGACACCATCTCCTCAGCCCTCCAGTCTCATTAGCACTTCAACACCCCTCTTGGTTCTTCCGGTCTTCCCATCAATATGGCCCCACGCTCTCCGCTAGGAGTAAAAATCATTATAATCCTCTCTCCACCATGAAAGAATGAGATAAAGGCTCAGCAGCAGCACCCGTGAAACACATGGTCAACACTGTGAAGAGGTGTTACTAAGGCGATTTGGTCCGACTCAGAGAAGGAAAGAGACAACTCTGCCCTTAGCCTGATCAGGCCCACAGGAAGGAAGCACACTTGGGGCAGCCTTTGAGAGTGTGGCAATTCGAGAGAACCTTCTTTAGGAGGGGACTCCCTGTTGCCGACCTTGAAAAAGCAAGGATGGGATATTTGTTTACTGGGGCTGTTACAGAGGGGATGTGCCCAGAGGTTAGGCCACCCTGCTTGAGAATCAAAGCACCTTCTAGTCCGAAATGGCTTGAATGCTCCAATCGCCGGATTTGGGGTCTGGGGCAACCCAGATCTTTGTGCGACATTTCCGGAGAGTGCTTTCTCTTGGCAGCACGTCTGGGGACTGGCTTCTCTGCTTCCACCTTTGCTGGCGTGGTCAAAGGAACATCCCCGTAGGCCCGGTAGCCACCAACCAGGCAGTATGTCTCCCCATGCCAGCACAACTGCGTTTCTCCACACCCTTGGTAGGGGACACGGTAGTGACCAGGGGTAGGGGGAGAAACGGGAGCCACTGCTGCTGCAAAGAAAATCAGAACTGATCAGAAACTTCTGCTGTACACAGCCTCCTGCCAGAATTTCCCTCTCTCACGTCTCTCCCACTTTCTTGCTGAAGACCTTTAATCTACTTGACATCCAAAACACAGCTTTGGCCCATCACCTCTATGAGTCCCTAGAGAAGGGACACTGGCTGCAAAAGCAATTCCTAGAGCCTACGGCTGCAGCACATGAGGAAGTCTCTTCACCGTTTCCAGGGAAAACAGTAGAACCCGAAAGTCATTGCAATCATGAGCCTCTCCATCTCTCCCTTCCACACCAGAGAAAACATTTCTTGCAGTCTGTCACTTCTGAGGCTTTAATGGAAATGTCTTTCAAGTTTTGGAAAAAACTAATCTAATATAAATTGGTTAAGGACCCCTCCCACCTTGGCAGCCCCTCTTGGGCCCCATTTATACTGCCTGTTTCAACCACACTGAACTCTAGCCCTCTGATACTTTTATGTAGATTAGAACAAGGCCAAATACTGAGGCAGAGTGATCAGGAGACTGAGACCCGCGTTCTAGGTACCAAGTCTAGGCTCACATCAACCCAGCCTCCTGGGACACCATCTCCTCAGCCCTCCAGTCTCATTAGCACTTCAACACCCCTCTTGGTTCTTCCGTTCTTCCCATCAATATGGCACCACCCTCTCCCCTAGTCCTCTGCAGCTCAGGATGGGATGTGTCTGAGGGCACCGATGTAGATGTCTCCATGACAGCATAGAGGTGCCTGGGTTTGAAGGTGTGTTTCAAGAGTGGCCCTCTTCCTCAAACTGCTCCATTTACCATTTGCCAACAAAAATGCACTTGTCTTTTGCTAAGAGGCCAATCAGGAAAGGGTCTGAATGGAAGCATCCTGTAGCCCAAAGGGGAAGCTAGATTTATAAAGATCAGGACCATCCTGCACACTTGTCCAGGGATGACCTTTCACTTGTCCTCAACAGTGAGCACTGTGGGTCCCTGAAGATGTCCCAGGTCATTGGTATTACTTACAGCTGGGAACGCGCTCAGGTATACGTAGTGGGCCAGCCCCACAGGAACATGAGGCAGCCAGGTGAGGTGGTGTGTACACCATGGCTCCTCTAGAGATGCCCGGTCTCGGTGTTTCTGCCGCACTGCCCACCCACGGAACAGAGCTCAGGTTCGAGTAAAGATAGAGGATCCGGTCACACATTCTCCCTCAGACAACCAAAGAGGTTGGAGAACTTCTGCTGGAGAACTGTCAGGGAAGTTTGTTTGAGGGCAGCACGTTGGCAGTTACGCTGCCATGGAAACTGTGAGAAGGCCTGTGAGGTCATCACTACCCAGTGAGGTCATAATAAGGAACCTGTGACTTGGGGGTCAGGCTTCAGGAGGAGGGGCAGATTTGTGGAGGAGAGCAGGGGGAGGGCAGAGGTACTCTGCCTGGCCCCTCACACCTGGGCCTCCCCACCCATGCCCTAGTCTAGCAGACATCCCAGGTGGGGCGTGCCGGTGGGCTGGCACAGCCCTAGGGGCCCCAGGAAGGCAAAGGAGACCCACATTCTGAGATTGGCTTGAGAGGCAAGATTAACGTAAGAGACAGCTAGGTTGTATGGCACTGACCCTAAGAGGCAGAGATTTGTGTGGACTGGGGAATCAGGGAAGGCTCCTTGGCAGTGGGCCTGAAGGACAAGTGAGATTTGGACCAATGGGGAAGAGAGGGAAGACATTCCAGTTTGGAAGAATAAAAGCAAAGACACATTCACCTCGCCCTTGTCCTGACCCAAATATAAATTCATAGAACCCTCACATTTTCACAACTGAGGACTGAAGAAAAGCAAGAGGTGAAGGGGCCTACCCAGTGTTACACAGGTAGTGGAGAGGTGTTCTGCTCAATGGTTAGGTTCATGTTGGGGCTCCGGATTTACAGCTGATAGGAATGTGAGGACAAGCTCATGCCATTTCAAACATTTCCAAGTGATACTGAGAGAGACGTTAAAGGTGCAAAATGAGGGTGCTGAATGACCTCACAAAGTGGGAATGGTGGGCCCATTTTCATATGAAATTCAAAACAAGTTCATGGCCTAAGGACATAATACAAAATGACAACATAATCATTACACTCCCCTCTCCCCTAGAAGTAAAAATCAGTATAATCCTCCCTCTCTCCACCATGAAAGGATGAGGTAAAGGCTCAGCAGCAGCCCCCGTGAAACACATGGTCACCACTGTGAAGAGGTGTTACTAAGACGATTTGGTCCGACTCAGAGAAGGAAAGAGACAACTCTGCCCTTAGCCTGATCAGGCCCACAGGAAGGAAGCACACTGGGGGCAGCCTTTGAGAGTGTGGCAATGCGAGAGAACCTTCTTTAGGAGGGGACTCCCTGTTGCCGACCTTGAAAAAGCAAGGATGGGACATTCGTTTACTGGGGCTGTTGCAGAGGGGATGTGCCCAGGAGGTAGAGACTGCTTGTACTACTATTTTAGAGGTTGGGCCCCCCTGGTT
This sequence comes from Balaenoptera physalus, assembly GCF_965194825.1. Classification (NCBI taxonomy): domain Eukaryota; kingdom Metazoa; phylum Chordata; class Mammalia; order Artiodactyla; family Balaenopteridae; genus Balaenoptera; species Balaenoptera physalus. The sequence continues at coordinate 18,806 of NW_028124613.1, forward strand.
GAGAACCACAGCACCTTGTATTCCTAAACTGCTTGAATGATCGGGTGCACGTTATGACAGAGGAAGTCAGGCCTCATTGGAGCCGACTGCCTTTGGGAGTGGTAGAAGGTAAAATGGGAAGGGGAATGCTCTGGAGGAGGTTTGTCATGGCAGGTGGACCAGCACGAGACCATCCAGATTCTCCAAGGCTCCAGAGATGACTTGGCTGGGAGCATCCCTCTGATGTGGTGCGGGGACTCCTACCTTAACAGGACCTGGCTGGGCATCTGCGGGAGGCAGAATAAATGGTTTATTAACTTAAGAGAGCGAGAGACTCACCTGGGGGGTTGCACAAAACCACTTCAAAACACTTGTACCTGGATTCTTGAGCCAACCCTCAGAAAACTTATCTAGATCTGAAGTAGGGCTCTGGAAGCTGCACTTTTAATAAGCTTCCTGGGCAGTCCCACCACAGTGGTCCATGGAGAGACTGACCAAATTACTGTGTATTCTCCGTTGCTTTTGGGAGTCAAAGTGGGCATTGTGAAAAACTGCAGCAGGCATACGTATATACAGGGAATATTCAAGGCAAACAGAGGGGTAGAGTTATTCTATGCATGAATCAGATTTGAGAAAAGCTAGCCTGGTGGTTAAAGAACACAACCCTGGGAGAGACAGACAGACCAGATTCTGTCCTACTTACTTGTGTGATTTTGACCAAGTTCTTTTATCCTTCTGACTGTTTCTTCATATGGAAAAGAGCTATGGCTGTACATTTAGCACAATATTCTCTTTTGGCAAAGGCTGCTCTGGGTCCATTTGTGTTCTCTGCAACTTAATCTTTTCCGGTGTGCAAGCATTTTTAAGTTGTTTGGTGAAGTATTACATTTGACTTTCAACTGTTCATTACTTTGGGCAAAGCTTATATAATGCTGCAGAGACTAGAACCTATGCAGAGATAGTGAGAGGATGTGATAAGCTTATTCTGCCGGTTTATCAAAAAGTTTAACCTTTTCTCCTCTTCCTCCGCCTGCCACCAAGAGATGAGAAAGAAGGCAGAGCCTGGAAATGCACACCAAGCAATACTTCTGTGTCAGTTTGCCTTTTATTCCTCTGCCAGTACTTCCCAGAGAGATTTCACCAAAAGTGCCTAAGCTTGCCATGGCCATTGTTGTGAAGAACATTTCTCTCTATTGCTAGTCACATCCCCTTTTCCTTCTCCTGGGCGCTTAATGGATGTTTGGGGGCAGGAAATAAAATTTAAACTAAAACATCAAAAAAAAAAAAGAAGAAAGATGAGCTCAAGTAGGCGTTATTGTGGTCCAGATAAGGTTTGGTTTATTCATTCCCTCGATTTGCATTTATCCCCCTTTGTGCCAGGCATGAGGGGAGAGAGAGAAATGTCTTCAAAGAGTCTGTGGTTGTATGGGGGAGGGAGCTGTGGAAATCTGTCATTTAGAAACAGCATGGAAGTGCTAGGGAAAAATTGTTTTGTTCATTTATCTCTCACTCATCCGTTCACCCAGAGCAACTACAAAGGGTTTCACACGGAGGAACTGGATGCCCTGAACTTGACATTCTCCTGGGGGAAACAACAATGTAAAGCACCAGCAGTGGTAAGTCACCAGTAGTGATTTCAAGCCAGAAGGAACCACTCACCAATGGAGAGAGGCACAGGTTGAGCAGTGACTTGCAGAAAGGAGGGGTTATTTATTCATTCCAACTGCTGAGTTCAAGTTCATCTGGGTGGTTGTGTGGTTCGTGCTTACTGCATCTGTTTTTGGAACGTGGCTCCACCCTCCAAGAAGGGTGAGGATGATCACCCTTCTTTCCTCCTGCTGTGCCCCGGGGACACCCAGCGAGTGTCTGCAGGGATGATCTGCTCTGTACTGGCTTTTCAGTCCCACTCCCGGGAGAAGAGAGACGAAGCTGTGTCTCCACCGCAGCTTGGCCTGATTCAGTCACTGGGTGAAAAGGTGGGAAGAAGGTCAAGTTCATGAGAACTGAATCAGTGCAGAGTCATTTAGTCCTGAAGTACCAGTTCTGGTTGCTGGTGAGTTGCTAAATCCAGGGACCTGAATGTAATTCCTCCAGAGCCACTGAGACATCACTTCCAGGCCCATGGCTGGCTGTAGGGGTGCTGACTTTTCTCAGTGCTAAGGAGCAGCCATCTTCCACTGAGAGAGGACTCTGTGTCAGCAGGAGCAGAACCACACCAGGCACCGAAGGAGGTTCTGCATCCCAGCATCTCCCAACACAGTGATAGATAAACGGGTAGAAGATGCGACAGGGCAGTCACAATAGACCAGAAACTTATCCCCAATAAATGGGAAAGATGTTCAACTTCACTACCTTACCAAAGAAATTCAAGTTATAAATCTATTTCTTTTTGCTCATCTCATTGGTAGAAAGTTTTAAGAATGCACAAAACTTGTTGCTAAGGATGTAAGGAAAAGGCTGTTTTCGTCTGTTGCTGCTGATGGGGATGGAAATTGGTGAGAACCTTCTGCAGGGTAATTTGGCAATTTGTGTATCAACAGCCTTAAAATGTTCATACACTTTGAGCCAGTAGTTTTGCTTTTAGCATCTTATCCTAAGGTGAAAGTCACATTTATGTACAAGACTTATGTTCAAGAATATTCATCTCAGCCAGTAGTGTAATAGAAAAAATATTAGAAGCTACCTAAAAATCCCACAATACGGGGTTGGTTAAATAACGGATGGCCCAACTTAAGAATGGAAAATAAAGACGCAGACGTAGAAAATGGACTTGAGGACACGGGGAAGGGGAAGGGGAAGCTGGGACGAAGTGAGAGAGTGGCATGGACTTATATATACTACCAAATGTAAAATAGCTAGCTAGTGGGAAGCAGCCGCGTAGCACAGGGAAATCAGCTCGGTGCTTTGTGACCACCTAGAGGGGTGGGATAGGGAGGGTGGGAGGGAGACGCAAGAGGCAGGAGATATGGGGATATATGTGTATGTAGAGCTGATTCACTTTGTTATAAAGCAGAAACTAACACACCATTGTAAAGCAATTATACTCCAATAAAGATGTTTTTTTTAAAAAAGGATGGAAAACAGTTCATTCATTAAAAATGATTTTCTACAAGAATATTTAATGGTGGGAAGATGTAGTGTAAAAGCAGGGTACAAAATACTAGATGGAGTATTTCATTTTGTTAAAATTTAATAATACAAGTGTAGAAAACGTGATTAAGAGAACAGTACTGATTTGACTACTGGACATTTTTTTCTTTAAATTTTTCTGTATTTGGTGTTATAAAGCATCATATATCCTCTCTGAGTCTCAGTTTATATTCTGTGAAGTGGGACTCATCACATCTACACTGCAGTGCGCTCGGGCAGAGCAGCACAATATTTGAAAGTGCCCTTGACAATGACCAGCCCATTGTAATACTCCAGGACTGGTTATAATATCATTGCCAATGACACACCCATAGTCCGGATATTATCCGTAACGATTACTAAGGTTGTTTATCTCCCTCCACTTTTACTAAGACAAAAAAAGGATTAATTGAAGACTCAAGTCATTTTTACTGAGGTTCTTTGTTTTTTGTTTTTTTTTTTTTTTCAAAATACTAATTGTAGGGCTTCCCTGGTGGCGCAGTGGTTGAGAATCTGCCTGCTTATTCACGGGACACGGGTTCGAGCCCTGCTCTGGGAAGATCCCACATGCCGTGGAGCAACTGGGCCCGTGAGCCACAACTACTGAGCCTGCGCGTCTGGAGCCTGTGCTCCGCAACAAGAGAGGCCGCGATAGTGAGCGGCCCGCGCACCGCAATGAAGAGTGGCCCCCGCTCCCCACAACTGGAGAAAGCCCTCACACAGAAACGAAGATCCAACACAGCTAAAAATAAATCAATAAATCAATAAATTTATTAAAAAGAAAAATACTAATTGTAAAGTCTGCAGTGGATATATAGGTGTTCAACTTTTTTCCAGATTTTACGTTTCTGGTTTTGTTTTTGAATTTTTTATTTATTATTTATTTATTACTTTTAGTTTTGGCTGTGTTGGGTCTTCGTTTCTGCGCGAGGGCTTTCTCCAGTTGCGGCAAGTGGGGGCCACTTTTCTTCGCGGCGCGCGGGCCTCTCACTATCGCGGCCTGTCTTGTTGCGGAGCAGAGGCTCTAGACGCTCAGGCTCAGTAGTTGTGGCTCACGGGACCAGTTGTTCCGCGGCATGTGGGATCTTCCCAGACCAGGGCTCAAACCCGTGTCCCCTGCATTGGCAGGCGGATTCTCAACCACTGCACCACCAGGGAAGCCCCCCCACCCCGATAGTTTTAAAACCAGCCTCAGTCATGCTTGCTTCAAGACTTATCCTGGCATCATGGACCACTGGATACTTTGGCTAGGTGTTAAACTCTCTTGTCCTGTGCCCGAGTCCCATCGTGGTGACTTAGTTGTCATCTAGGGCACTCTTGGCATGAGTCCTAGACATGAATCCAGCTCAATGGCTTGGGCCCTGCTCCCTGCTGGCTGACTGTCCTAATGCCCAGTGCCTCCTTTCTGCTTGGACTTCTGAGGGCCGCAGTCCCAGGACCCTCACTCTGTGTTCCCGGCTCTATTCAATGCCAACGGTATGTCTTTTGCTTGCTGTATGTCCCCTGCCCCAGTACCTCCTACTGGCTTTGACCTTCCTGTTTCAGGTCCTCTTATTGCGACCCTTTGTGTATAAGCCAGATCTGTTTGCCCTTCCTCCAAGGGGAGTTATTTCCCTGGTGTTTCCCTAGATGCTTATGATGAGACCCCTGCCAGAACTACACCAATCAGTCCCTCCATGTACACGCTTGGGTCTGAACCCTTTCAGCGAGAGCAGGTTGGAAACCCATATATACATAAATATACAATGTGTACAAATCAAGTAGTTTAAAGATTGTAAAGAATTCTTGTGAACGTATTAGGTTAGGGAAGTCAAGCAGGATCATCATATGATGGCACAATCAAGCACATGTATATAACATTTCCTATTTTTATATGATGCCATTTTAATAGATGTGCCCATCTTTTCAAAGTTCTAATCTGTGGCAGTGGGCAGTAGGGGGACGGGGTGGGTCACAGCAGGAAGAGGCATTCGCTGCCTTAGGCAGTTAAACCATTGCTCTCTCTTCAGAATGGCTCAGCCAGCAGAATTCTGTGGGGTCTACCTCCTGGCACCGGGCTCCAATCGCCGGATTTTGGGTCTGGGGCAACCCAGATCTTTGTGCGAGTTTTCCGGAGAGTGCTTTCTCTTGGGAGCACGTCTGGGGACTGGCTTCTCTGCTTCCACCTTTGCTGGCGTGGCCAAAGGAACTGCTGCTGCAAAGAAAATCAGAACTGATCAGTCACTTCTGCTGTACACAGTCTCCTGCCAGAATTTCCCTCTCTCATGTCTCTCCCAGTTTCTGGCTGAAGACCTTTAATCTACTTGACATCCAGAACACAGCCTTGGCCCATCTCCTCCATGAGTCCCTAGAGAAGGGACACTGGCTGCAAAAGCAATTCCTAGAGCCTACGGCTGCAGCACATGAGGAAGTCTCTTCACCGTTTCCAGGGAAAACAGTAGAACCCGAAAGTCATTGCAATCATGAACCTCTCCATCTCTCCTTTCCACAAGAGAGAAAACATTTCTTGCAGTCTGTCACTTCTGAGTCTTTAATGGAAATGTCTTTCAAGTTTCGGAAAAACTAGTCTAATATAAATTGTTTAAGAACCCCTCCCACCTTGGCAACCCCTCTTGGGCCCCATTTATACTGCCTGTTTCAACCACACTGAACTCTAGCCCTCTGATACTTTTATGTAGATTAGAACAAGGCCAAATGCTGAGGCGGAGGGATCAGGAGACTGAGAACCGTATTCTAGGCACCAAGTCTAGGCTCACATCCACCCAGCCTCCTGGGACACCATCTCCTCAGCCCTCCAGTCTCATTAGCACTTCAACACCCCCTTGATTCTTCCGGTCTTCCCATCAATATGGCACCACCCTCTCCGCTAGGAGTAAAAATCATTATAATCCTCTCTCCACTATGAACGGATGAGATAAAGGCTCAGCAGCAGCCCCCGTGAAACACATGGTCAACACTGTGAAGAGGTGTTACTAAGGCGATTTGGTCCGACTCAGAGAAGGAAAGAGACAACTCTGCCCTTAGCCTGATCAGGCCCACAGGAAGGAAGCACACTGGGGGCAGCCTTTGAGAGTGTGGCAATGCGAGAGAACCTTCTTTAGGAGGGGACTCCCTGTTGCCGACCTTGAAAAAGCAAGGATGGGATATTTGTTTACTGGGGCTGTTACAGAGGGGATGTGCCCAGAGGTTAGGCCACCCTGCTTGAGAATCAAAGCACCTTCTAGTCCGAAATGGCTTGAATGCTCCAATCGCCGGATTTTGGGTCTGGGGCAACCGAGATCTTTGTGCGACATTTCCGGAGAGTGCTTTCTCTTGGGAGCACGTCTGGGGACTGGCTTCTCTGCTTCCACCTTTGCTGGCGTGGCCAAAGGAACATCCCCGTAGGCCCGGTAGCCACCAACCAGGCAGTATGTCTCCCCATGCCAGCCCAACTGCGTTTCTCCACACCCTCGGTAGGGGACATGGTAGTGACCAGGGGTAGGTGGAGAAACGGGAGCCACTGCTGCTGCAAAGAAAATCAGAACTGATCAGTCACTTCTGCTGTACACAGCCTCCTGCCAGAATTTCCCTCTCTCACGTCTCTCCCACTTTCTGGCTGAAGACCTTTAATCTACTTGACATCCAAAACACAGCTTTGGCCCATCACCTCTATGAGTCCCTAGAGAAGGGACACTGGCTGCAAAAGCAATTCCTAGAGCATACGGCTGCAGCTCATGAGGAAGTCTCTTCACCGTTTCCAGGGAAAACAGTAGAACCCGAAAGTCATTGCAATCATGAGCCTCTCCATCTCTCCCTTCCACACCAGAGAAAACATTTCTTGCAGTCTGTCACTTCTGAGGCTTTAATGGAAATGTCTTTCAAGTTTCGGAAAAAAATAGTCTAATATAAATTGGTTAAGAAACCCTCCCACCTTGGCAACCCCTCTTGGGCCCCATTTATACTGCCTGTTTCAACCACACTGAACTCTAGCCCTCTGATACTTTTATGTAGATTAGAACAAGGCCAAATGCTGAGGCGGAGGGATCAGGAGACTGAGAACCGTATTCTGGGCACCAAGTCTAGGCTCACATCAACCCAGCCTCCTGGGACACCATCTCCTCAGCCCTCCAGTCTCATTAGCACTTCAACACCCCTCTTGGTTCTTCCGGTCTTCCCATCAATATGGCACCACCCTCTCCCCTAGTACTCAGCAGCTCAGGATGGGATGTGTCTGAGGGCACCGATGTAGATGTCTACATGACAGCACAGAGGTGCCTGGGTTTGAAGGTGTGTTTCAAGAGTGGCCCTCTTCCTCAAACTGCTCCATTTACCATTTGCCAACAAAAATGCACTTGTCTTTTGCTAAGAGGCCAATCAGGAAAGGGTCTGAATGGAAGCATCCTGTAGCCCAAAGGGGAAGCTAGATTTATAAAGATCAGGACCATCCTGCACACTTGTCCAGGGATGACCTTTCACTTGTCCTCAACAGTGAGCACTGTGGGTCCCTGAAGATGTCCCAGGTCATTGGTATTACTTACAGCTGGGAACGCGCTCAGGTATACGTAGTGGGCAAGCCCCACAGGAACATGAGGCAGCCAGGTGAGGTGGTGTGTACACCATGGCTCCTCTAGAGATGCCCGGTGTCGGTGTTTCTGCCGCACTGCCCACCCACGGAACAGAGCTCAGGTTCGAGTAAAGATAGAGGATCCGGTCACACATTCTCCCTCAGACAACCAAAGAGGTTGGAGAACTTCTGGTGGAGAACTGTCAGGGAAGTTTGTCTGAGGGCAGCACTTTGGCAGTTATGCTGCCATGGAAACTGTGAGAAGGCCTGTGAGGTCATCACTACCCAGTGAGGTCATAATAAGGAACCTGTGACTTGGGGGTCAGGCTTCAGGAGGAGGGGCAGTTTTGTGGAGGAGAGCAGGGGGAGGGCAGAGGTACTCTGCCTGGCCCCTCACACCTGGGCCTCCCCACCCATGCCCTAGTCTAGCAGACATCCCAGGTGGGGCGTGCCGGTGGGCTGGCACAGCCCTATTGGCCCCAGGAAGGCAAAGGAGACCCACATTCTGAGATTGGCTTGAGAGGCAAGATTAACGTAAGAGAGAGCTAGGTTGTATGGCACTGACCCTAAGAGGCAGAGATTTGTGTGGACTGGGGAATCGGGGAAGGCTCCTTGGCAGTGGACCTGAAGGACAAGTGAGATTTGGACCCATGGGGAAGAGAGGGAAGACATTCCAGTTTGGAAGTATAAAAGCAAAGACACATGCTCCTCGCCCTTGTCCTGCCCCAAATATAAATTCATAGAACCCTCACATTTTCACAACTGAGGACTGAAGAAAAGCAAGAGGTGAAGGGGCCTACCCAGTGTTACACAGGTAGTGGAGAGGTGTTCTGCTCAATGGTTAGGTTCATGTTGGGGCTCCGGATTTACAGCTGATAGGAATGTGAGGACAAGCTCATGCCATTTCAAACATTTCCAAGTGATACTGAGAGAGACGTTAAAGGTGCAAAATGAGGGTGCTGAATGACCTCACAAAGTGGGAATGGTGGGCCCATTTTCATATGAAATTCAAAACAAGTTCATGACCTAAGGACATAATACAAAATGACAACATAATCATTACACTCCCCTCTCCCCTAGAAGTAAAAATCAGTATAATCCTCCCTCTCTCCACCATGAAAGGATGAGGTAAAGGCTCAGCAGCAGCCCCCGTGAAACACATGGTCACCACTGTGAAGAGGTGTTACTAAGACGATTTGGTCCGACTCAGAGAAGGAAAGAGACAACTCTGCCCTTAGCCTGATCAGGCCCACAGGAAGGAAGCACACTGGGGGCAGCCTTTGAGAGTGTGGCAATGCGAGAGAACCTTCTTTAGGAGGGGACTCCCTGTTGCCGACCTTGAAAAAGCAAGGATGGGACATTCGTTTACTGGGGCTGTTGCAGAGGGGATGTGCCCAGGAGGTAGAGACTGCTTGGACTACTATTTTAGAGGTTGGGCCCCCCTGGTTGAGAACCACAGCACCTAGTATTCCTAAACTGCTTGAATGAGCGGGTGCACGTTAGGACAGACGAAGTCAGGCCTCATTGGAGCCGACTGCCTTTGGGAGTGGTAGAAGGTAAAATGGGAAGGGGAACGCTCTGGAGGAGGTTTGTCATGGCAGGTGGGCCAGCACGAGACCATCCAGATTCTCCAAGGCTCCAGAGATGACTTGGCTGTGAGCATCCCTCTGATGTGGTGCGGGGACTCCTACCTTAACAGGACCTGGCTGGGCATCTGCGGGACGCAGAATAAATGGTTTATTAACTTAAGAGAGCGAGAGACTCACCTGGGCGTTGCACAAAACCACTGCAAAAGACTTGTACCTGGATTCTTGAGCCAACCCTCAGAAAACTTATCTAGATCTGGAGTAGGGCTCTGGAAACTGCACTTTTAATAAGCTTCCTGGGCAGTCCCACCACAGTGGTCCATGGAGAGACTGACCAAATTACTGTGTATTCTCCGTTGATTTTGGGAGTCAAAGTGGGCAATGTGAAAAACTGCAGCAGGCATACGTATATACAGGGAATATTCAAGGCAAACAGAGGGGTAGAGTTATTGTATGCATGAATCAGATTTGAGAAAAGCTAGCCTGGTGGTGAAAGAACACAACCCTGGGAGAGACAGACAGACCAGATTCTGTCCTACTTACTTGTGTGATTTTGACCAAGTTCTTTTATCCTTCTGACTGTTTCTTCATATGGAAAAGAGCTATGGCTGTACATTTAGCACAATATTCTCTTTTGGCAAAGGCTGCTCTGGGTCCATTTGTGTCCTCTGCAACTTAATCTTTTCCGGTGTGTAAGCATTTTTAAGTTGTTTGGTGAAGTATTACATTTGACTTTCAACTGTTCATTACTTTGGGCAAAGCTTATATAATGCGGCAGAGACTAGAACCTATGCAGAGATAGTGAGAGGATGTGATAAGCTTATTCTGCCGGTTTATCAAAAAGTTTAATCTTTTCTCCTCTTCCTCCGCCTGCCACCAAGAGATGAGAAAGAAGGCAGAGCCTGGAAATGCACACCAAGCAATACTTCTGTGTCAGTTTGCCTTTTATTCCTCTGCCAGTACTTCCCAGAGAGATTTCACCAAAAGTGCCTAAGCTTGCCATGGCCATTGTTGTGAAGAACATTTCTCTCTATTGCTAGTCACATCCCCTTTTCCTTCTCCTGGGCGCTTAATGGATGTTTGGGGGCAGGAAATAAAATTTAAACTAAAACATCAAAAAAAAAAAAAAGAAGAAAGATGAGCTCAAGTAGGCGTTATTGTGGTCCAGATAAGGTTTGGTTTATTCATTCCCTCGATTTGCATTTATCCCCCTTTGTGCCAGGCATGGGGGGAGAGAGAGAAATGTCTTCAAAGAGTCTGTGGTTGTATGGGGGAGGGAGCTGTGGAAATCTGTCATTTAGAAACAGCATGGAAGTGCTAGGGAAAAATTGTTTTGTTCATTTATCTCTCACTCATCCGTTCACCCAGAGCAACTACAAAGGGTTTCACGCGGAGGAACTGGATGCCCTGAACTTGACATTCTCCTGGGGGAAAGAAAAATGTAAAGCACCAGCAGTGGTAAGTCAACAGTAGTGATTTCAAGCCAGAAGGAACCACTCACCAATGGAGAGAGGCACAGGGTGAGCAGTGACTTGCAGAAAGGAGGGGTTATTTATTCATTCCAACTGCTGAGTTCAAGTTCATCTGGGTGGTTGTGTGGTTCGTGCTTACTGCATCTGTTTTTGGAACGTGGCTCCACCCTCCAAGAAGGGTGAGGATGATCACCCTTCTTTCCTCCTGCTGTGCCCCGGGGTCACCCAGCGAGTGTCTGCAGGGATGATCTGCTCTGTACTGGCTTTTCAGTCCCACTCCCGGGAGAAGAGAGACGAAGCTGTGTCTCCACCGCAGCTTGGCCTGATTCAGTCACTGGGTGAAAAGGTGGGAAGAAGGTCAAGTTCATGAGAACTGATACACTGCAGAGTCATTTAGAACTGAAGTACCAATTCTGCTTGCTGGTGAGTTGCTAAATCCAGGGACCTGAATGTAATTTCTCCAGAGCCACTGAGACATCATTTCTAGGCCCATGGCAGGCTGTAGGGGTGCTGACTTTTCTCAGTGCTAAGGAGCAGCCATCTTCTACTGAGAGAGGACTCTGTGTCAGCAGGAACAGAACCACACCAGGCACCGAAGAAGGTTCTGCATCCCAGCATCTCCCAACACAGTGATAGATAAACGGGTAGAAGATGCGACAGGGCAGTCACAATAGAACAGAAGCTTATCCCCAATAAATATGGAAAGATGTTCAACTTCACTACCTAACAAAGAAATTCAAGTTATAAATCTATTTCTTTTTTGCTCAACTCATTGGTAGAAAGTTTTAAGAATGCACAAAATTTGCTGCTAAGGATGTAAGGAAAAGGCTGTTTTCGTCTGTTGCTGCTGATGGGGATGGAAATTGGTGCGAACCTTCTGCAGGGTAATTTGGCAATTTGTGTATCAACAGCCTTAAAATGTTCATACACTTTGAGCCAGTAGTTTTGCTTTTAGCATCTTATCCTAAGGTGAAAGTCAAATTTATGTACAAGACTTATGTTCAAGAATATTCATCTCAGCCAGTAGTGTAATAGAAAAAATATTAGAAGCTACCTAAAAATCCCACAATACGGGGTTGGTTAAATAATGGATGGCCCAACTTAAGAATGGAAAATAAAGACGCAGACGTAGAAAATGGACTTTAGGACACCGGGAAGGGGAAGGGGAAGCTGGGACGAAGTGAGAGACTGGCATGGACTTATATATACTACCAAATGTATAATAGCTAGCTAGTGGGAAGCAGCCACGTAGCACAGGGAGATCAGCTCGGTGCTTTGTGACCACCTAGAGGGGTGGGATAGGGAGGGTGGGAGCGAGACGCAAGAGGGAGGAGATATGCGGATATATGTTTATGTAGAGCTGATTCACTTTGTTATAAAGCAGAAACTAAAACAACATTGTAAAGCAATTATACTCCAATAAAGATGTTTTTTTTAAAAAAGGATGGAAAACAGTTCATTCTTTAAAAATGATTTTCTACAAGAATATTTAATGGTGGGAAGATGTAGTGTAAAATCAGGGTACAAAATACTAGATGGAGTATTTCATTTTGTTAAAATTTAATAATACAAGTGTAGAAAACGTGATTAAGAGAACAGTACTGATTTGACTACGGGACATTTTTTTCTTTAAATTTTTCTGTAATTGGTGTTATAAAGCCTCATATATTCTCTCTGAGTCTCAGTTTATGTTCTGTGAAGTGGGACTCATCATTTCTACACTGCAGTGCGCTCGGGCAGAGCAGCACAATATTTGAAAGTGCCCTTGACAATGACCAGCCCATTGTAGTACTCCAGGACTGGTTATAATATCATTGCCAATGACACACCCATAGTCCGGATATTATCCGTAACGATTACTAAGGTTGTTTATCTCCCTCCACTTTTACTAAGACAAAAAAAGGATTAATTGAAGACTCTTAAGTCATTTTTACTGAGGTTCTTTGGTTTTTTTTTTTTTTTTTTTTCAAAATACTAATTGTAGGGCTTCCCTGGTGGCGCAGTGGTTGAGAATCTGCCTGCTAATGCACGGGACACGGGTTCGAGCTCTGCTCTGGGAAGATCCCACATGCCGTGGAGCAACTGGGCCCGTGAGCCACAACTACTGAGCCTGCGCGTCTGGAGCCTGTGCTCCGCAACAAGAGAGGCCGCGATAGTGAGCGGCCCGTGCACCGCAATGAAGAGTGGCCCCCGCTCCCCACAACTGGAGAAAGCCCTCACACAGAAACGAAGACCCAACACAGCTAAAAATAAATCAATAAATCAATAAATTTATTAAAAAGAAAAATACTAATTGTAAAGTCTGCAGTGGGTATATAGGTGTTCAACTTTTTTCCAGATTTTACATTTCTGGTTTTGTTTTTAAATTTTTTATTTATTATTTATTTATTACTTTTATTTTTGGCTGTGTTGGGTCTTCGTTTCTGCGCGAGGGCTTTCTCCAGTTGCGGCAAGTGGGAGCCACTCTTCTTCGCGGCGCGTGGGCCTCTTACTATTGCGGCCTGTTTTGTTGCGGAGCAGAGGCTCTAGACGCTCAGGCTCAGTAGTTGTGGCTCACGGGCCCAGTTGCTGCGTGGCATGTGGGATCTTCCCAGACCAGGGCTCAAACCCGTGTCCCCTGCATTGGCAGGCGGATTCTCAACCACTGCACCACCAGGGAAGCCCCCCCACCCCGATAGTTTTAAAACCAGCCTCAGTCATGCTTGCTTCAAGACTTATCCTGGCATCATGGACCACTGGATACTTTGGCTAGGTGTTAAACTCTCTTGTCCTGTGCCCGAGTCCCATCGTGGTGACTTAGTTGCCATCTAGGGCACTCTTGGCATGAGTCCTTGACATGAATCCAGCTCAATGGCTTCGGCCCTGCTCCCTGCTGGCTGACTGTCCTAATGCCCAGTGCCTCCTTTCTGCTTGGACTTCTGAGGGCCGCAGCACCAGGACCCTCACTCTGTGTTCCCGCCTCTATTCAATGCCAACGGTATGTCTTTTGCTTGCTGTATGTCCCCTGCCCCAGTACCTCCTACTGGCTTTGACCTTCCTGTTTCAGGTCCTCTTATTGCGACCCTTTGTGTATAAGCCAGATCTGTTTGCCCTTCCTTCAAGGGGAGCTATTTCCCTGGTGTTTCCCTAGATGCTTATGATGAGACCCCTGCCAGAACTACACCAATCAGACCCTCCATGTACACGCTTGGGTCTGAACCCTTTCAGCGAGAGCAGGTTGGAGACCCATATATACATAAATATACAATGTGTACAAATCAAGTATTTTAAAGATTGTAAAGAATTCTTGTGAACGTATTAGGTTAGGGAAGTCAAGCAGGATCATCATATGATGGCATAATCAAGCACATGTATATAACATTTCCTATTTTTATATGATGCCATTTTAATAGATGTGCCCATCTTTTCAAAGTTCTTATCTATGGCACTGGGCAGTAGGGGGACGGGGTGGGTCACAGCAGGAAGAGGTATTCGCTGCCTTAGGCAGTTAAACCATTGCTCTCTCTTCAGAATGGCTCAGCCAGCAGGATTCTGTGGGGTCTACCTCCTGGCACCGGGCTCCAATCGCCGGGTTTTGGGTCTGGGGCAACCCAGATCTTTGTGCGAGTTTTCCGGAGAGTGCTTTCTCTTGGGAGCACGTCTGGGGACGGGCTTCTCTGCTTCCACCTTTGCTGGCGTGGCCAAAGGAACTGCTGCTGCAAAGAAAATCAGAACTGATCAGTCACTTCTGCTGTACACAGTCTCCTGCCAGAATTTCCCTCTCTCATGTCTCTCCCAGTTTCTGGCTGAAGACCTTTAATCTACTTGACATCCAGAACACAGCCTTGGCCCATCACCTCCATGAGTCCCTAGAGAAGGGACACTGGCTGCAAAAGCAATTCCTAGAGCCTACGGCTGCAGCACATGAGGAAGTCTCTTCACCGTTTCCAGGGAAAACAGTAGAACCCGAAAGTCATTGCAATCATGAGCCTCTCCAACTCTCCTTTCCACAAGAGAGAAAACATTTCTTGCAGTCTGTCACTTCTGAGGCTTTAATGGAAATGTCTTTCAAGTTTCGGAAAAAAATAGTCTAATATAAATTGGTTAAGAACCCCTCCCACCTTGGCAACCCCTCTTGGGCCCCATTTATACTGCCTGTTTCAACCACACTGAACTCTAGCCCTCTGATACTTTTATGTAGATTAGAACAAGGCCAAATGCTGAGGCGGAGGGATCAGGAGACTGAGAACCGTGTTCTGGGTACCAAGTCTAGGCTCACATCCACCCAGCCTCCTGGGACACCATCTCCTCAGCCCTCCAGTCTCATTAGCACTTCAACACCCCTCTTGGTTCTTCCGGTCTTCCCATCAATATGGCACCACCCTCTCCGCTAGGAGTAAAAATCATTATAATCCTCTCTCCACCATGAAAGGATGAGATAAAGTCTCAGCAGCAGCACCCGTGAAACACATGGTCAACACTGTGAAGAGGTGTTACTAAGGCGATTTGGTCCGACTCAGAGAAGGAAAGAGACAACTCTGCCCTTAGCCTGATCAGGCCCACAGGAAGGAAGCACACTGGGGGCAGCCTTTGAGAGTGTGGCAATGCGAGAGAACCTTCTTTAGGAGGGGACTCCCTGTTGCCGACCTTGAAAAAGCAAGGATGGGATATTTGTTTACTGGGGCTGTTACAGAGGGGATGTGCCCAGAGGTTAGGCCACCCTGCTTGAGAATCAAAGCACCTTCTAGTCCGAAATGGCTTGAATGCTCCAATCGCCGGATTTGGGGTCTGGGGCAACCCAGATCTTTGTGCGACATTTCCGGAGAGTGCTTTCTCTTGGCAGCACGTCTGGGGACTGGCTTCTCTGCTTCCACCTTTGCTGGCGTGGTCAAAGGAACATCCCCGTAGGCCCGGTAGCCACCAACCAGGCAGTATGTCTCCCCATGCAAGCCCAACTGCGTTTCTCCACACCCTTGGTAGGGGACACGGTAGTGACCAGGGGTAGGGGGAGAAACGGGAGCCACTGCTGCTGCAAAGAAAATCAGAACTGATCAGTCACTTCTGCTGTACACAGCCTCCTGCCAGAATTTCCCTCTCTCACGTCTCTCCCACTTTCTTGCTGAAGACCTTTAATCTAGTTGACATCCAAAACACAGCTTTGGCCCATCACTTCTATGAGTCCCTAGAGAAGGGACACTGGCTGCAAAAGCAATTCCTAGAGCCTACGGCTGCAGCACATGAGGAAGTCTCTTCACCGTTTCCAGGGAAAACAGTAGAACCCGAAAGTCATTGCAATCATGAGCCTCTCCATCTCTCCCTTCCACACCAGAGAAAACATTTCTTGCAGTCTGTCACTTCTGAGGCTTTAATGGAAATGTCTTTCAAGTTTTGGAAAAAACTAATCTAATATAAATTGGTTAAGGACCCCTCCCACCTTGGCAGCCCCTCTTGGGCCCCATTTATACTGCCTGTTTCAACCACACTGAACTCTAGCCCTCTGATACTTTTATGTAGATTAGAACAAGGCCAAATACTGAGGCAGAGTGATCAGGAGACTGAGACCCGCGTTCTAGGTACCAAGTCTAGGCTCACATCAACCCAGCCTCCTGGGACACCATCTCCTCAGCCCTCCAGTCTCATTAGCACTTCAACACCCCTCTTGGTTCTTCCGGTCTTCCCATCAATATGGCACCACCCTCTCCCCTAGTCCTCTGCAGCTCAGGATGGGATGTGTCTGAGGGCACCGATGTAGATGTCTACATGACAGCACAGAGGTGCCTGGGTTTGAAGGTGTGTTTCAAGAGTGGCCCTCTTCCTCAAACTGCTCCATTTACCATTTGCCAACAAAAATGCACTTGTCTTTTGCGAAGAGGCCAATCAGGAAAGGGTCTGAATGGAAGCATCCTGTAGCCCAAAGGGGAAGCTAGATTTATAAAGATCAGGACCATCCTGCACACTTGTCCAGGGATTACCTTTCATTTGTCCTCAACAGTGAGCACTCTGGGTCCCTGAAGGTGTCCCAGGTCATTGGTATTACTTACAGCTGGGAACGCGCTCAGGTATACGTAGTGGGCAAGCCCCACAGGAACATGAGGCAGCCAGGTGAGGTGGTGTGTACACCATGGCTCCTCTAGAGATGCCCGGTGTCGGTGTTTCTGCCGCACTGCCCACCCACGGAACAGAGCTCAGGTTCGAGTAAAGATAGAGGATCCGGTCACACATTCTCCCTCAGACAACCAAAGAGGTTGGAGAACTTCTGGTGGAGAACTGTCAGGGAAGTTTGTCTGAGGGCAGCACGTTGGCAGTTACGCTGCCATGGAAACTGTGAGAAGGCCTGTGAAGTCATCACTACCCAGTGAGGTCATAATAAGGAACCTGTGACTTGGGGGTCAGGCTTCAGGAGGAGGGGCAGTTTTGTGGAGGAGAGCAGGGGGAGGGCAGAGGTACTCTGCCTGGCCCCTCACACCTGGGCCTCCCCACCCATGCCCTAGTCTAGCAGACATCCCAGGTGGGGCGTGCCGGTGGGCTGGCACAGCCCTATTGGCCCCAGGAAGGCAAAGGAGACCCACATTCTGAGATTGGCTTGAGAGGCAAGATTAACGTAAGAGAGAGCTAGGTTGTATGGCACTGACCCTAAGAGGCAGAGATTTGTGTGGACTGGGGAATCAGGGAAGGCTCCTTGGCAGTGGGCCTGAAGGACAAGTGAGATTTGGACCCATGGGGAAGAGAGGGAAGACATTCCAGTTTGGAAGAATAAAAGCAAAGACACATTCTCCTCGCCCTTGTCCTGCCCCAAATATAAATTCATAGAACCCTCACATTTTCACAACTGAGGACTGAAGAAAAGCAAGAGGTGAAGGGGCCTACCCAGTGTTACACAGGTAGTGGAGAGGTGTTCTGCTCAATGGTTAGGTTCATGTTGGGGCTCCGGATTTACAGCTGATAGGAATGTGAGGACAAGCTCATGCCATTTCAAACATTTCCAAGTGATACTGAGAGAGACGTTAAAGGTGCAAAATGAGGGTGCTGAATGACCTCACAAAGTGGGAATGGTGGGCCCATTTTCATATGAAATTCAAAACAAGTTCATGACCTAAGGACATAATACAAAATGACAACATAATCATTACACTCCCCTCTCCCCTAGAAGTAAAAATCAGTATAATCCTCCCTCTCTCCACCATGAAAGGATGAGGTAAAGGCTCAGCAGCAGCCCCCGTGAAACACATGGTCACCACTGTGAAGAGGTGTTACTAAGACGATTTGGTCCGACTCAGAGAAGGAAAGAGACAACTCTGCCCTTAGCCTGATCAGGCCCACAGGAAGGAAGCACACTGGGGGCAGCCTTTGAGAGTGTGGCAATGCGAGAGAACCTTCTTTAGGAGGGGACTCCCTGTTGCCGACCTTGAAAAAGCAAGGATGGGACATTCGTTTACTGGGGCTGTTGCAGAGGGGATGTGCCCAGGAGGTAGAGACTGCTTGGACTACTATTTTAGAGGTTGGGCCCCCCTGGTTGAGAACCACAGCACCTTGTATTCCTAAACTGCTTGAATGAGCGGGTGCACGTTATGACAGAGGAAGTCAGGCCTCATTGGAGCCGACTGCCTTTGGGAGTGGTAGAAGGTAAAATGGGAAGGGGAATGCTCTGGAGGAGGTTTGTCATGGCAGGTGGACCAGCACGAGACCATCCAGACTCTCCAAGGCTCCAGAGATGACTTGGCTGGGAGCATCCCTCTGATGTGGTGCGGGGACTCCTACCTTAACAGGACCTGGCTGGGCATCTGCGGGAGGCAGAATAAATGGTTTATTAACTTAAGAGAGCGAGAGACTCACCTGGGGGGTTGCACAAAACCACTTCAAAAGACTTGTACCTGGATTCTTGAGCCAACCCTCAGAAAACTTATCTAGATCTGGAGTAGGGCTCTGGAAGCTGCACTTTTAATAAGCTTCCTGGGCAGTCCCACCACAGTGGTCCATGGAGAGACTGACCAAATTACTCTGTATTCTCTGTTGCTTTTGGGAGTCAAAGTGGGCAATGTGAAAAACTGCAGCAGGCATACGTATATACAGGGAATATTCAATGCAAACAGAGAGGTAGAGTTATTCTATGCATGAATCAGATTTGAGAAAAGCTAGCCTGGTGGTTAAAGAACACAACCCTGGGAGAGACAGACAGACCAGATTCTGTCCTACTTACTTGTGTGATTTTGACCAAGTTCTTTTATCCTTCTGACTGTTTCTTCATATGGAAAAGAGCTATGGCTGTACATTTAGCACAATATTCTCTTTTGGCAAAGGCTGCTCTGGGTCCATTTGTGTTCTCTGCAACTTAATCTTTTCCGGTGTGCAAGCATTTTTAAGTTGTTTGGTGAAGTATTACATTTGACTTTCAACTGTTCATTACTTTGGGCAAAGCTTATATAATGCTGCAGAGACTAGAACCTATGCAGAGATAGTGAGAGGATGTGATAAGCTTATTCTGCCGGTTTATCAAAAAGTTTAACCTTTTCTCCTCTTCCTCCGCCTGCCACCAAGAGATGAGAAAGAAGGCAGAGCCTGGAAATGCACACCAAGCAATACTTCTGTGTCAGTTTGCCTTTTATTCCTCTGCCAGTACTTCCCAGAGAGATTTCACCAAAAGTGCCTAAGCTTGCCATGGCCATTGTTGTGAAGAACATTTCTCTCTATTGCTAGTCACATCCCCTTTTCCTTCTCCTGGGCGCTTAATGGATGTTTGGGGGCAGGAAATAAAATTTAAACTAAAACATCAAAAAAAAAAAAAGAAGAAAGATGAGCTCAAGTAGGCGTTATTGTGGTCCAGATAAGGTTTGGTTTATTCATTCCCTCGATTTGCATTTATCCCCCTTTGTGCCAGGCATGGGGGGAGACAGAGAAATGTCTTCAAAGAGTCTGTGGTTGTATGGGGGAGGGAGCTGTGGAAATCTGTCATTTAGAAACAGCATGGAAGTGCTAGGGAAAAATTGTTTTGTTCATTTATCTCTCACTCATCCGTTCACCCAGAGCAACTACAAAGGGTTTCACGCGGAGGAACTGGATGCCCTGAACTTGACATTCTCCTGGGGGAAACAACAATGTAAAGCACCAGCAGTGGTAAGTCACCAGTAGTGATTTCAAGCCAGAAGGAACCACTCACCAATGGAGAGAGGCACAGGGTGAGCAGTGACTTGCAGAAAGGAGGGGTTATTTATTCATTCCAACTGCTGAGTTCAAGTTCATCTGGGTGGTTGTGTGGTTCGTGCTTACTGCATCTGTTTTTGGAACGTGGCTCCACCCTCCAAGAAGGGTGAGGATGATCACCCTTCTTTCCTCCTGCTGTGCCCCGGGGACACCCAGCGAGTGTCTGCAGGGATGATCTGCTCTGTACTGGCTTTTCAGTCCCACTCCCGGGAGAAGAGAGACGAAGCTGTGTCTCCACCGCAGCTTGGCCTGATTCAGTCACTGGGTGAAAAGGTGGGAAGAAGGTCAAGTTCATGAGAACTGAATCAGTGCAGAGTCATTTAGTCCTGAAGTACCAGTTCTGGTTGCTGGTGAGTTGCTAAATCCAGGGACCTGAATGTAATTCCTCCAGAGCCACTGAGACATCACTTCCAGGCCCATGGCTGGCTGTAGGGGTGCTGACTTTTCTCAGTGCTAAGGAGCAGCCATCTTCCACTGAGAGAGGACTCTGTGTCAGCAGGAGCAGAACCACACCAGGCACCGAAGGAGGTTCTGCATCCCAGCATCTCCCAACACAGTGATAGATAAACGGGTAGAAGATGCGACAGGGCAGTCACAATAGACCAGAAACTTATCCCCAATAAATGGGAAAGATGTTCAACTTCACTACCTTACCAAAGAAATTCAAGTTATAAATCTATTTCTTTTTGCTCATCTCATTGGTAGAAAGTTTTAAGAATGCACAAAACTTGCTGCTAAGGATGTAAGGAAAAGGCTGTTTTCGTCTGTTGCTGCTGATGGGGATGGAAATTGGTGAGAACCTTCTGCAGGGTAATTTGGCAATTTGTGTATCAACAGCCTTAAAATGTTCATACACTTTGAGCCAGTAGTTTTGCTTTTAGCATCTTATCCTAAGGTGAAAGTCACATTTATGTACAAGACTTATGTTCAAGAATATTCATCTCAGCCAGTAGTGTAATAGAAAAAATATTAGAAGCTACCTAAAAATCCCACAATACGGGGTTGGTTAAATAACGGATGGCCCAACTTAAGAATGGAAAATAAAGACGCAGACGTAGAAAATGGACTTGAGGACACGGGGAAGGGGAAGGGGAAGCTGGGACGAAGTGAGAGAGTGGCATGGACTTATATATACTACCAAATGTAAAATAGCTAGCTAGTGGGAAGCAGCCGCGTAGCACAGGGAAATCAGCTCGGTGCTTTGTGACCACCTAGAGGGGTGGGATAGGGAGGGTGGGAGGGAGACGCAAGAGGCAGGAGATATGGGGATATATGTGTATGTAGAGCTGATTCACTTTGTTATAAAGCAGAAACTAACACACCATTGTAAAGCAATTATACTCCAATAAAGATGTTTTTTTTAAAAAAGGATGGAAAACAGTTCATTCATTAAAAATGATTTTCTACAAGAATATTTAATGGTGGGAAGATGTAGTGTAAAAGCAGGGTACAAAATACTAGATGGAGTATTTCATTTTGTTAAAATTTAATAATACAAGTGTAGAAAACGTGATTAAGAGAACAGTACTGATTTGACTACTGGACATTTTTTTCTTTAAATTTTTCTGTATTTGGTGTTATAAAGCATCATATATCCTCTCTGAGTCTCAGTTTATATTCTGTGAAGTGGGACTCATCACATCTACACTGCAGTGCGCTCGGGCAGAGCAGCACAATATTTGAAAGTGCCCTTGACAATGACCAGCCCATTGTAATACTCCAGGACTGGTTATAATATCATTGCCAATGACACACCCATAGTCCGGATATTATCCGTAACGATTACTAAGGTTGTTTATCTCCCTCCACTTTTACTAAGACAAAAAAAGGATTAATTGAAGACTCAAGTCATTTTTACTGAGGTTCTTTGTTTTTTGTTTTTTTTTTTTTTTCAAAATACTAATTGTAGGGCTTCCCTGGTGGCGCAGTGGTTGAGAATCTGCCTGCTTATTCACGGGACACGGGTTCGAGCCCTGCTCTGGGAAGATCCCACATGCCGTGGAGCAACTGGGCCCGTGAGCCACAACTACTGAGCCTGCGCGTCTGGAGCCTGTGCTCCGCAACAAGAGAGGCCGCGATAGTGAGCGGCCCGCGCACCGCAATGAAGAGTGGCCCCCGCTCCCCACAACTGGAGAAAGCCCTCACACAGAAACGAAGATCCAACACAGCTAAAAATAAATCAATAAATCAATAAATTTATTAAAAAGAAAAATACTAATTGTAAAGTCTGCAGTGGGTATATAGGTGTTCAACTTTTTTCCAGATTTTACGTTTCTGGTTTTGTTTTTGAATTTTTTATTTATTATTTATTTATTACTTTTAGTTTTGGCTGTGTTGGGTCTTCGTTTCTGCGCGAGGGCTTTCTCCAGTTGCGGCAAGTGGGGGCCACTTTTCTTCGCGGCGCGCGGGCCTCTCACTATCGCGGCCTGTCTTGTTGCGGAGCAGAGGCTCTAGACGCTCAGGCTCAGTAGTTGTGGCTCACGGGCCCAGTTGTTCCGCGGCATGTGGGATCTTCCCAGACCAGGGCTCAAACCCGTGTCCCCTGCATTGGCAGGCGGATTCTCAACCACTGCACCACCAGGGAAGCCCCCCCACCCCGATAGTTTTAAAACCAGCCTCAGTCATGCTTGCTTCAAGACTTATCCTGGCATCATGGACCACTGGATACTTTGGCTAGGTGTTAAACTCTCTTGTCCTGTGCCCGAGTCCCATCGTGGTGACTTAGTTGTCATCTAGGGCACTCTTGGCATGAGTCCTAGACATGAATCCAACTCAATGGCTTGGGCCCTGCTCCCTGCTGGCTGACTGTCCTAATGCCCAGTGCCTCCTTTCTGCTTGGACTTCTGAGGGCCGCAGTCCCAGGACCCTCACTCTGTGTTCCCGGCTCTATTCAATGCCAACGGTATGTCTTTTGCTTGCTGTATGTCCCCTGCCCCAGTACCTCCTACTGGCTTTGACCTTCCTGTTTCAGGTCCTCTTATTGCGACCCTTTGTGTATAAGCCAGATCTGTTTGCCCTTCCTCCAAGGGGAGTTATTTCCCTGGTGTTTCCCTAGATGCTTATGATGAGACCCCTGCCAGAACTACACCAATCAGTCCCTCCATGTACACGCTTGGGTCTGAACCCTTTCAGCGAGAGCAGGTTGGAAACCCATATATACATAAATATACAATGTGTACAAATCAAGTAGTTTAAAGATTGTAAAGAATTCTTGTGAACGTATTAGGTTAGGGAAGTCAAGCAGGATCATCATATGATGGCACAATCAAGCACATGTATATAACATTTCCTATTTTTATATGATGCCATTTTAATAGATGTGCCCATCTTTTCAAAGTTCTAATCTGTGGCAGTGGGCAGTAGGGGGACGGGGTGGGTCACAGCAGGAAGAGGCATTCGCTGCCTTAGGCAGTTAAACCATTGCTCTCTCTTCAGAATGGCTCAGCCAGCAGAATTCTGTGGGGTCTACCTCCTGGCACCGGGCTCCAATCGCCGGATTTTGGGTCTGGGGCAACCCAGACCTTTGTGCGAGTTTTCCGGAGAGTGCTTTCTCTTGGGAGCACGTCTGGGGACTGGCTTCTCTGCTTCCACCTTTGCTGGCGTGGCCAAAGGAACTGCTGCTGCAAAGAAAATCAGAACTGATCAGTCACTTCTGCTGTACACAGTCTCCTGCCAGAATTTCCCTCTCTCATGTCTCTCCCAGTTTCTGGCTGAAGACCTTTAATCTACTTGACATCCAGAACACAGCCTTGGCCCATCTCCTCCATGAGTCCCTAGAGAAGGGACACTGGCTGCAAAAGCAATTCCTAGAGCCTACGGCTGCAGCACATGAGGAAGTCTCTTCACCGTTTCCAGGGAAAACAGTAGAACCCAAAAGTCATTGCAATCATGAACCTCTCCATCTCTCCTTTCCACAAGAGAGAAAACATTTCTTGCAGTCTGTCACTTCTGAGGCTTTAATGGAAATGTCTTTCAAGTTTCGGAAAAACTAGTCTAATATAAATTGTTTAAGAACCCCTCCCACCTTGGCAACCCCTCTTGGGCCCCATTTATACTGCCTGTTTCAACCACACTGAACTCTAGCCCTCTGATACTTTTATGTAGATTAGAACAAGGCCAAATGCTGAGGCGGAGGGATCAGGAGACTGAGAACCGTATTCTAGGCACCAAGTCTAGGCTCACATCCACCCAGCCTCCTGGGACACCATCTCCTCAGCCCTCCAGTCTCATTAGCACTTCAACACCCCCTTGATTCTTCCGGTCTTCCCATCAATATGGCACCACCCTCTCCGCTAGGAGTAAAAATCATTATAATCCTCTCTCCACTATGAACGGATGAGATAAAGGCTCAGCAGCAGCCCCCGTGAAACACATGGTCAACACTGTGAAGAGGTGTTACTAAGGCGATTTGGTCCGACTCAGAGAAGGAAAGAGACAACTCTGCCCTTAGCCTGATCAGGCCCACAGTAAGGAAGCACACTGGGGGCAGCCTTTGAGAGTGTGGCAATGCGAGAGAACCTTCTTTAGGAGGGGACTCCCTGTTGCCGACCTTGAAAAAGCAAGGATGGGATATTTGTTTACTGGGGCTGTTACAGAGGGGATGTGCCCAGAGGTTAGGCCACCCTGCTTGAGAATCAAAGCACCTTCTAGTCCGAAATGGCTTGAATGCTCCAATCGCCGGATTTTGGGTCTGGGGCAACCGAGATCTTTGTGCGACATTTCCGGAGAGTGCTTTCTCTTGGGAGCACGTCTGGGGACTGGCTTCTCTGCTTCCACCTTTGCTGGCGTGGCCAAAGGAACATCCCCGTAGGCCCGGTAGCCACCAACCAGGCAGTATGTCTCCCCATGCCAGCCCAACTGCGTTTCTCCACACCCTCGGTAGGGGACATGGTAGTGACCAGGGGTAGGTGGAGAAACGGGAGCCACTGCTGCTGCAAAGAAAATCAGAACTGATCAGTCACTTCTGCTGTACACAGCCTCCTGCCAGAATTTCCCTCTCTCACGTCTCTCCCACTTTCTGGCTGAAGACCTTTAATCTACTTGACATCCAAAACACAGCTTTGGCCCATCACCTCTATGAGTCCCTAGAGAAGGGACACTGGCTGCAAAAGCAATTCCTAGAGCATACGGCTGCAGCTCATGAGGAAGTCTCTTCACCGTTTCCAGGGAAAACAGTAGAACCCGAAAGTCATTGCAATCATGAGCCTCTCCATCTCTCCCTTCCACACCAGAGAAAACATTTCTTGCAGTCTGTCACTTCTGAGGCTTTAATGGAAATGTCTTTCAAGTTTTGGAAAAAAACTAATCTAATATAAATTGGTTAAGGACCCCTCCCACCTTGGCAGCCCCTCTTGGGCCCCATTTATACTGCCTGTTTCAACCACACTGAACTCTAGCCCTCTGATACTTTTATGTAGATTAGAACAAGGCCAAATACTGAGGCAGAGTGATCAGGAGACTGAGACCCGCGTTCTGGGTACCAAGTCTAGGCTCACATCAACCCAGCCTCCTGGGACACCATCTCCTCAGCCCTCCAGTCTCATTAGCACTTCAACACCCCTCTTGGTTCTTCCGGTCTTCCCATCAATATGGCACCACCCTCTACCCTAGTACTCAGCAGCTCAGGATGGGATGTGTCTGAGGGCACCGATGTAGATGTCTACATGACAGCACAGAGGTGCCTGGGTTTGAAGGTGTGTTTCAAGAGTGGCCCTCTTCCTCAAACTGCTCCATTTACCATTTGCCAACAAAAATGCACTTGTCTTTTGCTAAGAGGCCAATCAGGAAAGGGTCTGAATGGAAGCATCCTGTAGCCCAAAGGGGAAGCTAGATTTATAAAGATCAGGACCATCCTGCACACTTGTCCAGGGATGACCTTTCACTTGTCCTCAACAGTGAGCACTGTGGGTCCCTGAAGATGTCCCAGGTCATTGGTATTACTTACAGCTGGGAACGCGCTCAGGTATACGTAGTGGGCAAGCCCCACAGGAACATGAGGCAGCCAGGTGAGGTGGTGTGTACACCATGGCTCCTCTAGAGATGCCCGGTCTCGGTGTTTCTGCCGCACTGCCCACCCACGGAACAGAGCTCAGGTTCGAGTAAAGATAGAGGATCCGGTCACACATTCTCCCTCAGACAACCAAAGAGGTTGGAGAACTTCTGGTGGAGAACTGTCAGGGAAGTTTGTCTGAGGGCAGCACTTTGGCAGTTATGCTGCCATGGAAACTGTGAGAAGGCCTGTGAGGTCATCACTACCCAGTGAGGTCATAATAAGGAACCTGTGACTTGGGGGTCAGGCTTCAGGAGGAGGGGCAGTTTTGTGGAGGAGAGCAGGGGGAGGGCAGAGGTACTCTGCCTGGCCCCTCACACCTGGGCCTCCCCACCCATGCCCTAGTCTAGCAGACATCCCAGGTGGGGCGTGCCGGTGGGCTGGCACAGCCCTATTGGCCCCAGGAAGGCAAAGGAGACCCACATTCTGAGATTGGCTTGAGAGGCAAGATTAACGTAAGAGAGAGCTAGGTTGTATGGCACTGACCCTAAGAGGCAGAGATTTGTGTGGACTGGGGAATCGGGGAAGGCTCCTTGGCAGTGGACCTGAAGGACAAGTGAGATTTGGACCCATGGGGAAGAGAGGGAAGACATTCCAGTTTGGAAGTATAAAAGCAAAGACACATGCTCCTCGCCCTTGTCCTGCCCCAAATATAAATTCATAGAACCCTCACATTTTCACAACTGAGGACTGAAGAAAAGCAAGAGGTGAAGGGGCCTACCCAGTGTTACACAGGTAGTGGAGAGGTGTTCTGCTCAATGGTTAGGTTCATGTTGGGGCTCCGGATTTACAGCTGATAGGAATGTGAGGACAAGCTCATGCCATTTCAAACATTTCCAAGTGATACTGAGAGAGACGTTAAAGGTGCAAAATGAGGGTGCTGAATGACCTCACAAAGTGGGAATGGTGGGCCCATTTTCATATGAAATTCAAAACAAGTTCATGACCTAAGGACATAATACAAAATGACAACATAATCATTACACTCCCCTCTCCCCTAGAAGTAAAAATCAGTATAATCCTCCCTCTCTCCACCATGAAAGGATGAGGTAAAGGCTCAGCAGCAGCCCCCGTGAAACACATGGTCACCACTGTGAAGAGGTGTTACTAAGACGATTTGGTCCGACTCAGAGAAGGAAAGAGACAACTCTGCCCTTAGCCTGATCAGGCCCACAGGAAGGAAGCACACTGGGGGCAGCCTTTGAGAGTGTGGCAATGCGAGAGAACCTTCTTTAGGAGGGGACTCCCTGTTGCCGACCTTGAAAAAGCAAGGATGGGACATTCGTTTACTGGGGCTGTTTCAGAGGGGATGTGCCCAGGAGGTAGAGACTGCTTGGACTACTATTTTAGAGGTTGGGCCCCCCTGGTTGAGAACCACAGCACCTAGTATTCCTAAACTGCTTGAATGAGCGGGTGCACGTTAGGACAGACGAAGTCAGGCCTCATTGGAGCCGACTGCCTTTGGGAGTGGTAGAAGGTAAAATGGGAAGGGGAATGCTCTGGAGGAGGTTTGTCATGGCAGGTGGGCCAGCACGAGACCATCCAGATTCTCCAAGGCTCCAGAGATGACTTGGCTGTGAGCATCCCTCTGATGTGGTGCGGGGACTCCTACCTTAACAGGACCTGGCTGGGCATCTGCGGGACGCAGAATAAATGGTTTATTAACTTAAGAGAGCGAGAGACTCACCTGGGCGTTGCACAAAACCACTGCAAAAGACTTGTACCTGGATTCTTGAGCCAACCCTCAGAAAACTTATCTAGATCTGGAGTAGGGCTCTGGAAACTGCACTTTTAATAAGCTTCCTGGGCAGTCCCACCACAGTGGTCCATGGAGAGACTGACCAAATTACTGTGTATTCTCCGTTGATTTTGGGAGTCAAAGTGGGCAATGTGAAAAACTGCAGCAGGCATACGTATATACAGGGAATATTCAAGGCAAACAGAGGGGTAGAGTTATTGTATGCATGAATCAGATTTGAGAAAAGCTAGCCTGGTGGTGAAAGAACACAACCCTGGGAGAGACAGACAGACCAGATTCTGTCCTACTTACTTGTGTGATTTTGACCAAGTTCTTTTATCCTTCTGACTGTTTCTTCATATGGAAAAGAGCTATGGCTGTACATTTAGCACAATATTCTCTTTTGGCAAAGGCTGCTCTGGGTCCATTTGTGTCCTCTGCAACTTAATCTTTTCCGGTGTGTAAGCATTTTTAAGTTGTTTGGTGAAGTATTACATTTGACTTTCAACTGTTCATTACTTTGGGCAAAGCTTATATAATGCGGCAGAGACTAGAACCTATGCAGAGATAGTGAGAGGATGTGATAAGCTTATTCTGCCGGTTTATCAAAAAGTTTAATCTTTTCTCCTCTTCCTCCGCCTGCCACCAAGAGATGAGAAAGAAGGCAGAGCCTGGAAATGCACACCAAGCAATACTTCTGTGTCAGTTTGCCTTTTATTCCTCTGCCAGTACTTCCCAGAGAGATTTCACCAAAAGTGCCTAAGCTTGCCATGGCCATTGTTGTGAAGAACATTTCTCTCTATTGCTAGTCACATCCCCTTTTCCTTCTCCTGGGCGCTTAATGGATGTTTGGGGGCAGGAAATAAAATTTAAACTAAAACATCAAAAAAAAAAAAAAGAAGAAAGATGAGCTCAAGTAGGCGTTATTGTGGTCCAGATAAGGTTTGGTTTATTCATTCCCTCGATTTGCATTTATCCCCCTTTGTGCCAGGCATGGGGGGAGAGAGAGAAATGTCTTCAAAGAGTCTGTGGTTGTATGGGGGAGGGAGCTGTGGAAATCTGTCATTTAGAAACAGCATGGAAGTGCTAGGGAAAAATTGTTTTGTTCATTTATCTCTCACTCATCCGTTCACCCAGAGCAACTACAAAGGGTTTCATGCGGAGGAACTGGATGCCCTGAACTTGACATTCTCCTGGGGGAAACAACAATGTAAAGCACCAGCAGTGGTAAGTCAACAGTAGTGATTTCAAGCCAGAAGGAACCACTCACCAATGGAGAGAGGCACAGGGTGAGCAGTGACTTGCAGAAAGGAGGGGTTATTTATTCATTCCAACTGCTGAGTTCAAGTTCATCTGGGTGGTTGTGTGGTTCGTGCTTACTGCATCTGTTTTTGGAACGTGGCTCCACCCTCCAAGAAGGGTGAGGATGATCACCCTTCTTTCCTCCTGCTGTGCCCCGGGGTCACCCAGCGAGTGTCTGCAGGGATGATCTGCTCTGTACTGGCTTTTCAGTCCCACTCCCGGGAGAAGAGAGACGAAGCTGTGTCTCCACCGCAGCTTGGCCTGATTCAGTCACTGGGTGAAAAGGTGGGAAGAAGGTCAAGTTCATGAGAACTGATACACTGCAGAGTCATTTAGAACTGAAGTACCAGTTCTGCTTGCTGGTGAGTTGCTAAATCCAGGGACCTGAATGTAATTTCTCCAGAGCCACTGAGACATCATTTCTAGGCCCATGGCAGGCTGTAGGGGTGCTGACTTTTCTCAGTGCTAAGGAGCAGCCATCTTCTACTGAGAGAGGACTCTGTGTCAGCAGGAACAGAACCACACCAGGCACCGAAGAAGGTTCTGCATCCCAGCATCTCCCAACACAGTGATAGATAAACGGGTAGAAGATGCGACAGGGCAGTCACAATAGAACAGAAGCTTATCCCCAATAAATATGGAAAGATGTTCAACTTCACTACCTAACAAAGAAATTCAAGTTATAAATCTATTTCTTTTTTGCTCAACTCATTGGTAGAAAGTTTTAAGAATGCACAAAATTTGCTGCTAAGGATGTAAGGAAAAGGCTGTTTTCGTCTGTTGCTGCTGATGGGGATGGAAATTGGTGCGAACCTTCTGCAGGGTAATTTGGCAATTTGTGTATCAACAGCCTTAAAATGTTCATACACTTTGAGCCAGTAGTTTTGCTTTTAGCATCTTATCCTAAGGTGAAAGTCAAATTTATGTACAAGACTTATGTTCAAGAATATTCATCTCAGCCAGTAGTGTAATAGAAAAAATATTAGAAGCTACCTAAAAATCCCACAATACGGGGTTGGTTAAATAATGGATGGCCCAACTTAAGAATGGAAAATAAAGACGCAGACGTAGAAAATGGACTTTAGGACACCGGGAAGGGGAAGGGGAAGCTGGGACGAAGTGAGAGACTGGCATGGACTTATATATACTACCAAATGTATAATAGCTAGCTAGTGGGAAGCAGCCACGTAGCACAGGGAGATCAGCTCGGTGCTTTGTGACCACCTAGAGGGGTGGGATAGGGAGGGTGGGAGCGAGACGCAAGAGGGAGGAGATATGCGGATATATGTTTATGTAGAGCTGATTCACTTTGTTATAAAGCAGAAACTAAAACAACATTGTAAAGCAATTATACTCCAATAAAGATGTTTTTTTTAAAAAAGGATGGAAAACAGTTCATTCTTTAAAAATGATTTTCTACAAGAATATTTAATGGTGGGAAGATGTAGTGTAAAATCAGGGTACAAAATACTAGATGGAGTATTTCATTTTGTTAAAATTTAATAATACAAGTGTAGAAAACGTGATTAAGAGAACAGTACTGATTTGACTACGGGACATTTTTTTCTTTAAATTTTTCTGTAATTGGTGTTATAAAGCCTCATATATTCTCTCTGAGTCTCAGTTTATGTTCTGTGAAGTGGGACTCATCATTTCTACACTGCAGTGCGCTCGGGCAGAGCAGCACAATATTTGAAAGTGCCCTTGACAATGACCAGCCCATTGTAGTACTCCAGGACTGGTTATAATATCATTGCCAATGACACACCCATAGTCCGGATATTATCCGTAACGATTACTAAGGTTGTTTATCTCCCTCCACTTTTACTAAGACAAAAAAAGGATTAATTGAAGACTCAAGTCATTTTTACTGAGGTTCTTTGTTTTTTGTTTTTTTTTTTTTTTTTCAAAATACTAATTGTAGGGCTTCCCTGGTGGCGCAGTGGTTGAGAATCTGCCTGCTAATGCACGGGACACGGGTTCGAGCTCTGCTCTGGGAAGATCCCACATGCCGTGGAGCAACTGGGCCCGTGAGCCACAACTACTGAGCCTGCGCGTCTGGAGCCTGTGCTCCGCAACAAGAGAGGCCGTGATAGTGAGCGGCCCGTGCACCGCAATGAAGAGTGGCCCCCGCTCCCCACAACTGGAGAAAGCCCTCACACAGAAACGAAGACCCAACACAGCTAAAAATAAATCAATAAATCAATAAATTTATTAAAAAGAAAAATACTAATTGTAAAGTCTGCAGTGGGTATATAGGTGTTCAACTTTTTTCCAGATTTTACATTTCTGGTTTTGTTTTTAAATTTTTTATTTATTATTTATTTATTACTTTTATTTTTGGCTGTGTTGGGTCTTCGTTTCTGCGCGAGGGCTTTCTCCAGTTGCGGCAAGTGGGAGCCACTCTTCTTCGCGGCGCGTGGGCCTCTTACTATTGCGGCCTGTTTTGTTGCGGAGCAGAGGCTCTAGACGCTCAGGCTCAGTAGTTGTGGCTCACGGGCCCAGTTGCTGCGTGGCATGTGGGATCTTCCCAGACCAGGGCTCAAACCCGTGTCCCCTGCATTGGCAGGCGGATTCTCAACCACTGCACCACCAGGGAAGCCCCCCCACCCCGATAGTTTTAAAACCAGCCTCAGTCATGCTTGCTTCAAGACTTATCCTGGCATCATGGACCACTGGATACTTTGGCTAGGTGTTAAACTCTCTTGTCCTGTGCCCGAGTCCCATCGTGGTGACTTAGTTGCCATCTAGGGCACTCTTGGCATGAGTCCTTGACATGAATCCAGCTCAATGGCTTCGGCCCTGCTCCCTGCTGGCTGACTGTCCTAATGCCCAGTGCCTCCTTTCTGCTTGGACTTCTGAGGGCCGCAGCACCAGGACCCTCACTCTGTGTTCCCGCCTCTATTCAATGCCAACGGTATGTCTTTTGCTTGCTGTATGTCCCCTGCCCCAGTACCTCCTACTGGCTTTGACCTTCCTGTTTCAGGTCCTCTTATTGCGACCCTTTGTGTATAAGCCAGATCTGTTTGCCCTTCCTTCAAGGGGAGCTATTTCCCTGGTGTTTCCCTAGATGCTTATGATGAGACCCCTGCCAGAACTACACCAATCAGACCCTCCATGTACACGCTTGGGTCTGAACCCTTTCAGCGAGAGCAGGTTGGAGACCCATATATACATAAATATACAATGTGTACAAATCAAGTATTTTAAAGATTGTAAAGAATTCTTGTGAACGTATTAGGTTAGGGAAGTCAAGCAGGATCATCATATGATGGCATAATCAAGCACATGTATATAACATTTCCTATTTTTATATGATGCCATTTTAATAGATGTGCCCATCTTTTCAAAGTTCTTATCTATGGCACTGGGCAGTAGGGGGACGGGGTGGGTCACAGCAGGAAGAGGTATTCGCTGCCTTAGGCAGTTAAACCATTGCTCTCTCTTCAGAATGGCTCAGCCAGCAGGATTCTGTGGGGTCTACCTCCTGGCACCGGGCTCCAATCGCCGGATTTTGGGTCTGGGGCAACCCAGATCTTTGTGCGAGTTTTCCGGAGAGTGCTTTCTCTTGGGAGCACGTCTGGGGACGGGCTTCTCTGCTTCCACCTTTGCTGGCGTGGCCAAAGGAACTGCTGCTGCAAAGAAAATCAGAACTGATCAGTCACTTCTGCTGTACACAGTCTCCTGCCAGAATTTCCCTCTCTCATGTCTCTCCCAGTTTCTGGCTGAAGACCTTTAATCTACTTGACATCCAGAACACAGCCTTGGCCCATCACCTCCATGAGTCCCTAGAGAAGGGACACTGGCTGCAAAAGCAATTCCTAGAGCCTACGGCTGCAGCACATGAGGAAGTCTCTTCACCGTTTCCAGGGAAAACAGTAGAACCCGAAAGTCATTGCAATCATGAGCCTCTCCAACTCTCCTTTCCACAAGAGAGAAAACATTTCTTGCAGTCTGTCACTTCTGAGGCTTTAATGGAAATGTCTTTCAAGTTTCGGAAAAAAATAGTCTAATATAAATTGGTTAAGAACCCCTCCCACCTTGGCAACCCCTCTTGGGCCCCATTTATACTGCCTGTTTCAACCACACTGAACTCTAGCCCTCTGATACTTTTATGTAGATTAGAACAAGGCCAAATGCTGAGGCGGAGGGATCAGGAGACTGAGAACCGTGTTCTGGGTACCAAGTCTAGGCTCACATCCACCCAGCCTCCTGGGACACCATCTCCTCAGCCCTCCAGTCTCATTAGCACTTCAACACCCCTCTTGGTTCTTCCGGTCTTCCCATCAATATGGCACCACCCTCTCCGCTAGGAGTAAAAATCATTATAATCCTCTCTCCACCATGAAAGGATGAGATAAAGTCTCAGCAGCAGCACCCGTGAAACACATGGTCAACACTGTGAAGAGGTGTTACTAAGGCGATTTGGTCCGACTCAGAGAAGGAAAGAGACAACTCTGCCCTTAGCCTGATCAGGCCCACAGGAAGGAAGCACACTGGGGGCAGCCTTTGAGAGTGTGGCAATGCGAGAGAACCTTCTTTAGGAGGGGACTCCCTGTTGCCGACCTTGAAAAAGCAAGGATGGGATATTTGTTTACTGGGGCTGTTACAGAGGGGATGTGCCCAGAGGTTAGGCCACCCTGCTTGAGAATCAAAGCACCTTCTAGTCCGAAATGGCTTGAATGCTCCAATCGCCGGATTTGGGGTCTGGGGCAACCCAGATCTTTGTGCGACATTTCCGGAGAGTGCTTTCTCTTGGCAGCACGTCTGGGGACTGGCTTCTCTGCTTCCACCTTTGCTGGCGTGGTCAAAGGAACATCCCCGTAGGCCCGGTAGCCACCAACCAGGCAGTATGTCTCCCCATGCCAGCCCAACTGCGTTTCTCCACACCCTTGGTAGGGGACACGGTAGTGACCAGGGGTAGGGGGAGAAACGGGAGCCACTGCTGCTGCAAAGAAAATCAGAACTGATCAGTCACTTCTGCTGTACACAGCCTCCTGCCAGAATTTCCCTCTCTCACGTCTCTCCCACTTTCTTGCTGAAGACCTTTAATCTAGTTGACATCCAAAACACAGCTTTGGCCCATCACTTCTATGAGTCCCTAGAGAAGGGACACTGGCTGCAAAAGCAATTCCTAGAGCCTACGGCTGCAGCACATGAGGAAGTCTCTTCACCGTTTCCAGGGAAAACAGTAGAACCCGAAAGTCATTGCAATCATGAGCCTCTCCATCTCTCCCTTCCACACCAGAGAAAACATTTCTTGCAGTCTGTCACTTCTGAGGCTTTAATGGAAATGTCTTTCAAGTTTTGGAAAAAACTAATCTAATATAAATTGGTTAAGGACCCCTCCCACCTTGGCAGCCCCTCTTGGGCCCCATTTATACTGCCTGTTTCAACCACACTGAACTCTAGCCCTCTGATACTTTTATGTAGATTAGAACAAGGCCAAATACTGAGGCAGAGTGATCAGGAGACTGAGACCCGCGTTCTAGGTACCAAGTCTAGGCTCACATCAACCCAGCCTCCTGGGACACCATCTCCTCAGCCCTCCAGTCTCATTAGCACTTCAACACCCCTCTTGGTTCTTCCGGTCTTCCCATCAATATGGCACCACCCTCTCCCCTAGTCCTCTGCAGCTCAGGATGGGATGTGTCTGAGGGCACCGATGTAGATGTCTACATGACAGCACAGAGGTGCCTGGGTTTGAAGGTGTGTTTCAAGAGTGGCCCTCTTCCTCAAACTGCTCCATTTACCATTTGCCAACAAAAATGCACTTGTCTTTTGCTAAGAGGCCAATCAGGAAAGGGTCTGAATGGAAGCATCCTGTAGCCCAAAGGGGAAGCTAGATTTATAAAGATCAGGACCATCCTGCACACTTGTCCAGGGATTACCTTTCATTTGTCCTCAACAGTGAGCACTCTGGGTCCCTGAAGGTGTCCCAGGTCATTGGTATTACTTACAGCTGGGAACGCGCTCAGGTATACGTAGTGGGCAAGCCCCACAGGAACATGAGGCAGCCAGGTGAGGTGGTGTGTACACCATGGCTCCTCTAGAGATGCCCGGTGTCGGTGTTTCTGCCGCACTGCCCACCCACGGAACAGAGCTCAGGTTCGAGTAAAGATAGAGGATCCGGTCACACATTCTCCCTCAGACAACCAAAGGGGTTGGAGAACTTCTGGTGGAGAACTGTCAGGGAAGTTTGTCTGAGGGCAGCACGTTGGCAGTTACGCTGCCATGGAAACTGTGAGAAGGCCTGTGAGGTCATCACTACCCAGTGAGGTCATAATAAGGAACCTGTGACTTGGGGGTCAGGCTTCAGGAGGAGGGGCAGTTTTGTGGAGGAGAGCAGGGGGAGGGCAGACGTACTCTTTCTGGCCCCTCACACCTGGGCGTCCCCACCCATGCCCTAGTCTAGCAGACATCCCAGGTGGGGCGTGCCGGTGGGCTGGCACAGCCCTAGGGGCCCCAGGAAGGCAAAGGAGACCCACATTCTGAGATTGGCTTGAGAGGCAAGATTAACGTAAGAGAGAGCTAGGTTGTATGGCACTGACCCTAAGAGGCAGAGATTTGTGTGGACTGGGGAATCAGGGAAGGCTCCTTGGCAGTGGGCCTGAAGGACAAGTGAGATTTGGACCCATGGGGAAGAGAGGGAAGACATTCCAGTTTGGAAGAATAAAAGCAAAGACACATTCTCCTCGCCCTTGTCCTGCCCCAAATATAAATTCATAGAACCCTCACATTTTCACAACTGAGGACTGAAGAAAAGCAAGAGGTGAAGGGGCCTACCCAGTGTTACACAGGTAGTGGAGAGGTGTTCTGCTCAATGGTTAGGTTCATGTTGGGGCTCCGGATTTACAGCTGATAGGAATGTGAGGACAAGCTCATGCCATTTCAAACATTTCCAAGTGATACTGAGAGAGACGTTAAAGGTGCAAAATGAGGGTGCTGAATGACCTCACAAAGTGGGAATGGTGGGCCCATTTTCATATGAAATTCAAAACAAGTTCATGACCTAAGGACATAATACAAAATGACAACATAATCATTACACTCCCCTCTCCCCTAGAAGTAAAAATCAGTATAATCCTCCCTCTCTCCACCATGAAAGGATGAGGTAAAGGCTCAGCAGCAGCCCCCGTGAAACACATGGTCACCACTTTGAAGAGGTGTTACTAAGACGATTTGGTCCGACTCAGAGAAGGAAAGAGACAACTCTGCCCTTAGCCTGATCAGGCCCACAGGAAGGAAGCACACTGGGGGCAGCCTTTGAGAGTGTGGCAATGCGAGAGAACCTTCTTTAGGAGGGGACTCCCTGTTGCCGACCTTGAAAAAGCAAGGATGGGACATTCGTTTACTGGGGCTGTTGCAGAGGGGATGTGCCCAGGAGGTAGAGACTGCTTGGACTACTATTTTAGAGGTTGGGCCCCCCTGGTTGAGAACCACAGCACCTTGTATTCCTAAACTGCTTGAATGAGCGGGTGCACGTTATGACAGAGGAAGTCAGGCCTCATTGGAGCCGACTGCCTTTGGGAGTGGTAGAAGGTAAAATGGGAAGGGGAATGCTCTGGAGGAGGTTTGTCATGGCAGGTGGACCAGCACGAGACCATCCAGATTCTCCAAGGCTCCAGAGATGACTTGGCTGGGAGCATCCCTCTGATGTGGTGCGGGGACTCCTACCTTAACAGGACCTGGCTGGGCATCTGCGGGAGGCAGAATAAATGGTTTATTAACTTAAGAGAGCGAGAGACTCACCTGGGGGGTTGCACAAAACCACTTCAAAAGACTTGTACCTGGATTCTTGAGCCAACCCTCAGAAAACTTATCTAGATCTGGAGTAGGGCTCTGGAAGCTGCACTTTTAATAAGCTTCCTGGGCAGTCCCACCACAGTGGTCCATGGAGAGACTGACCAAATTACTCTGTATTCTCTGTTGCTTTTGGGAGTCAAAGTGGGCAATGTGAAAAACTGCAGCAGGCATACGTATATACAGGGAATATTCAAGGCAAACAGAGGGGTAGAGTTATTCTATGCATGAATCAGATTTGAGAAAAGCTAGCCTGGTGGTTAAAGAACACAACCCTGGGAGAGACAGACAGACCAGATTCTGTCCTACTTACTTGTGTGATTTTGACCAAGTTCTTTTATCCTTCTGACTGTTTCTTCATATGGAAAAGAGCTATGGCTGTACATTTAGCACAATATTCTCTTTTGGCAAAGGCTGCTCTGGGTCCATTTGTGTTCTCTGCAACTTAATCTTTTCCGGTGTGCAAGCATTTTTAAGTTGTTTGGTGAAGTATTACATTTGACTTTCAACTGTTCATTACTTTGGGCAAAGCTTATATAATGCTGCAGAGACTAGAACCTATGCAGAGATAGTGAGAGGATGTGATAAGCTTATTCTGCCGGTTTATCAAAAAGTTTAACCTTTTCTCCTCTTCCTCCGCCTGCCACCAAGAGATGAGAAAGAAGGCAGAGCCTGGAAATGCACACCAAGCAATACTTCTGTGTCAGTTTGCCTTTTATTCCTCTGCCAGTACTTCCCAGAGAGATTTCACCAAAAGTGCCTAAGCTTGCCATGGCCATTGTTGTGAAGAACATTTCTCTCTATTGCTAGTCACATCCCCTTTTCCTTCTCCTGGGCGCTTAATGGATGTTTGGGGGCAGGAAATAAAATTTAAACTAAAACATCAAAAAAAAAAAAGAAGAAAGATGAGCTCAAGTAGGCGTTATTGTGGTCCAGATAAGGTTTGGTTTATTCATTCCCTCGATTTGCATTTATCCCCCTTTGTGCCAGGCATGGGGGGAGAGAGAGAAATGTCTTCAAAGAGTCTGTGGTTGTATGGGGGAGGGAGCTGTGGAAATCTGTCATTTAGAAACAGCATGGAAGTGCTAGGGAAAAATTGTTTTGTTCATTTATGTCTCACTCATCCGTTCACCCAGAGCAACTACAAAGGGTTTCACGCGGAGGAACTGGATGCCCTGAACTTGACATTCTCCTGGGGGAAACAACAATGTAAAGCACCAGCAGTGGTAAGTCACCAGTAGTGATTTCAAGCCAGAAGGAACCACTCACCAATGGAGAGAGGCACAGGGTGAGCAGTGACTTGCAGAAAGGAGGGGTTATTTATTCATTCCAACTGCTGAGTTCAAGTTCATCTGGGTGGTTGTGTGGTTCGTGCTTACTGCATCTGTTTTTGGAACGTGGCTCCACCCTCCAAGAAGGGTGAGGATGATCACCCTTCTTTCCTCCTGCTGTGCCCCGGGGTCACCCAGCGAGTGTCTGCAGGGATGATCTGCTCTGTACTGGCTTTTCAGTCCCACTCCCGGGAGAAGAGAGACGAAGCTGTGTCTCCACCGCAGCTTGGCCTGATTCAGTCACTGGGTGAAAAGGTGGGAAGAAGGTCAAGTTCATGAGAACTGATACACTGCAGAGTCATTTAGTCCTGAAGTACCAGTTCTGGTTGCTGGTGAGTTGCTAAATCCAGGGACCTGAATGTAATTCCTCCAGAGCCACTGAGACATCATTTCTAGGCTCATGGCAGGCTGTAGGGGTGCTGACTTTTCTCAGTGCTAAGGAGCAGCCATCTTCTACTGAGAGAGGACTCTGTGTCAGCAGGAGCAGAACCACACCAGGCACCGAAGAAGGTTCTGCATCCCAGCATCTCCCAACACAGTGATAGATAAACGGGTAGAAGATTCGACAGGGCAGTCACAATAGACCAGAAACTTATCCCCAATAAATATGGAAAGATGTTCAACTTCACTACCTAACAAAGAAATTCAAGTTATAAATCTATTTCTTTTTTGCTCATCTCATTGGTAGAAAGTTTTAAGAATGCACAAAATTTGCTGCTAAGGATGTAAGGAAAAGGCTGTTTTCGTCTGTTGCTGCTCATGGGGATGGAAATTGGTGAGAACCTTCTGCAGGGTAATTTGGCAATTTGTGTATCAACAGCCTTAAAATGTTCATACACTTTGAGCCAGTAGTTTTGCTTTTAGCATCTTATCCTAAGGTGAAAGTCAAATTTATGTACAAGACTTATGTTCAAGAATATTCATCTCATCCAGTAGTGTAATAGAAAAAATATTAGAAGCTACCTAAAAATCCCACAATACGGGGTTGGTTAAATAACGGATGGCCCAACTTAAGAATGGAAAATAAAGACGCAGACGTAGAAAATGGACTTGAGGACACGGGGAAGGGGAAGGGGAAGCTGGGACGAAGTGAGAGAGTGGCATGGACTTATATATACTACCAAATGTAAAATAGCTAGCTAGTGGGAAGCAGCCGCGTAGCACAGGGAAATCAGCTCGGTGCTTTGTGACCACCTAGAGGGGTGGGATAGGGAGGGTGGGAGGGAGACGCAAGAGGCAGGAGATATGGGGATATATGTGTATGTAGAGCTGATTCACTTTGTTATAAAGCAGAAACTAACACACCATTGTAAAGCAATTATACTCCAATAAAGATGTTTTTTTTAAAAAAGGATGGAAAACAGTTCATTCATTAAAAATGATTTTCTACAAGAATATTTAATGGTGGGAAGATGTAGTGTAAAAGCAGGGTACAAAATACTAGATGGAGTATTTCATTTTGTTAAAATTTAATAATACAAGTGTAGAAAACGTGATTAAGAGAACAGTACTGATTTGACTACTGGACATTTTTTTCTTTAAATTTTTCTGTATTTGGTGTTATAAAGCATCATATATCCTCTCTGAGTCTCAGTTTATGTTCTGTGAAGTGGGACTCATCACATCTACACTGCAGTGCGCTCGGGCAGAGCAGCACAATATTTGAAAGTGCCCTTGACAATGACCAGCCCATTGTAATACTCCAGGACTGGTTATAATATCATTGCCAATGACACACCCATAGTCCGGATATTATCCGTAAGGATTACTAAGGTTGTTTATCTCCCTCCACTTTTACTAAGACAAAAAAAGGATTAATTGAAGACTCAAGTCATTTTTACTGAGGTTCTTTGTTTTTTGTTTTTTTTTTTTTTTCAAAATACTAATTGTAGGGCTTCCCTGGTGGCGCAGTGGTTGAGAATCTGCCTGCTAATGCACGGGACACGGGTTCGAGCCCTGCTCTGGGAAGATCCCACATGCCGTGGAGCAACTGGGCCCGTGAGCCACAACTACTGAGCCTGCGCGTCTGGAGCCTGTGCTCCGCAACAAGAGAGGCCGCGATAGTGAGCGGCCCGCGCACCGCAATGAAGAGTGGCCCCCGCTCCCCACAACTGGAGAAAGCCCTCACACAGAAACGAAGACCCAACACAGCTAAAAATAAATCAATAAATCAATAAATTTATTAAAAAGAAAAATACTAATTGTAAAGTCTGCAGTGGGTATATAGGTGTTCAACTTTTTTCCAGATTTTACGTTTCTGGTTTTGTTTTTGAATTTTTTATTTATTATTTATTTATTACTTTTAGTTTTGGCTGTGTTGGGTCTTCGTTTCTGCGCGAGGGCTTTCTCCAGTTGCGGCAAGTGGGGGCCACTCTTCTTCGCGGCGCGCGGGCCTCTCACTATCGCGGCCTGTCTTGTTGCGGAGCAGAGGCTCTAGACGCTCAGGCTCAGTAGTTGTGGCTCACGGGCCCAGTTGCTCCGCGGCATGTGGGATCTTCCCAGACCAGGGCT
Source organism: Balaenoptera physalus (assembly GCF_965194825.1). Taxonomy (NCBI): domain Eukaryota; kingdom Metazoa; phylum Chordata; class Mammalia; order Artiodactyla; family Balaenopteridae; genus Balaenoptera; species Balaenoptera physalus. Next base: position 59,426 of record NW_028124613.1, read on the forward strand.
CAAACCCGTGTCCCCTGCATTGGCAGGCGGATTCTCAACCACTGCACCACCAGGGAAGCCCCCCCACCCCGATAGTTTTAAAACCAGCCTCAGTCATGCTTGCTTCAAGACTTATCCTGGCATCATGGACCACTGGATACTTTGGCTAGGTGTTAAACTCTCTTGTCCTGTGCCTGAGTCCCATCGTGGTGACTTAGTTGTCATCTAGGGCACTCTTGGCATGAGTCCTAGACATGAATCCAGCTCAATGGCTTGGGCCCTGCTCCCTGCTGGCTGACTGTCCTAATGCCCAGTGCCTCCTTTCTGCTTGGACTTCTGAGGGCCGCAGTCCCAGGACCCTCACTCTGTGTTCCCGGCTCTATTCAATGCCAACGGTATGTCTTTTGCTTGCTGTATGTCCCCTGCCCCAGTACCTCCTACTGGCTTTGACCTTCCTGTTTCAGGTCCTCTTATTGCGACCCTTTGTGTATAAGCCAGATCTGTTTGCCCTTCCTCCAAGGGGAGTTATTTCCCTGGTGTTTCCCTAGATGCTTATGATGAGACCCCTGCCAGAACTACACCAATCAGACCCTCCATGTACACGCTTGGGTCTGAACCCTTTCAGCGAGAGCAGGTTGGAAACCCATATATACATAAATATACAATGTGTACAAATCAAGTAGTTTAAAGATTGTAAAGAATTCTTGTGAACGTATTAGGTTAGGGAAGTCAAGCAGGATCATCATATGATGGCACAATCAAGCACATGTATATAACATTTCCTATTTTTATATGATGCCATTTTAATAGATGTGCCCATCTTTTCAAAGTTCTAATCTGTGGCAGTGGGCAGTAGGGGGACGGGGTGGGTCACAGCAGGAAGAGGCATTCGCTGCCTTAGGCAGTTAAACCATTGCTCTCTCTTCAGAATGGCTCAGCCAGCAGGATTCTGTGGGGTCTACCTCCTGGCACCGGGCTCCAATCGCCGGATTTTGGGTCTGGGGCAACCCAGATCTTTGTGCGAGTTTTCCGGAGAGTGCTTTCTCTTGGGAGCACGTCTGGGGACTGGCTTCTCTGCTTCCACCTTTGCTGGCGTGGCCAAAGGAACTGCTGCTGCAAAGAAAATCAGAACTGATCAGTCACTTCTGCTGTACACAGTCTCCTGCCAGAATTTCCCTCTCTCACGTCTCTCCCAGTTTCTGGCTGAAGACCTTTAATCTACTTGACATCCAGAACACAGCCTTGGCCCATCTCCTCCATGAGTCCCTAGAGAAGGGACACTGGCTGCAAAAGCAATTCCTAGAGCCTACGGCTGCAGCACATGAGGAAGTCTCTTCACCGTTTCCAGGGAAAACAGTAGAACCCGAAAGTCATTGCAATCATGAGCCTCTCCATCTCTCCTTTCGACAACAGAGAAAACATTTCTTGCAGTCTGTCACTTCTGAGTCTTTAATGGAAATGTCTTTCAAGTTTCGGAAAAAAATAGTCTAATATAAATTGTTTAAGAACCCCTCCCACCTTGGCAACCCCTCTTGGGCCCCATTTATACTGCCTGTTTCAACCACACTGAACTCTAGCCCTCTGATACTTTTATGTAGATTAGAACAAGGCCAAATGCTGAGGCGGAGGGATCAGGAGACTGAGAACCGTATTCTGGGCACCAAGTCTAGGCTCACATCCACCCAGCCTCCTGGGACACCATCTCCTCAGCCCTCCAGTCTCATTAGCACTTCAACACCCCCTTGATTCTTCCGGTCTTCCCATCAATATGGCACCACCCTCTCCGCTAGGAGTAAAAATCATTATAATCCTCTCTCCACTATGAACGGATGAGATAAAGGCTCAGCAGCAGCCCCCGTGAAACACATGGTCAACACTGTGAAGAGGTGTTACTAAGGCGATTTCGTCCGACTCAGAGAAGGAAAGAGACAACTCTGCCCTTAGCCTGATCAGGCCCACAGGAAGGAAGCACACTGGGGGCAGCCTTTGAGAGTGTGGCAATGCGAGAGAACCTTCTTTAGGAGGGGACTCCCTGTTGCCGACCTTGAAAAAGCAAGGATGGGATATTTGTTTACTGGGGCTGTTACAGAGGGGATGTGCCCAGAGGTTAGGCCACCCTGCTTGAGAATCAAAGCACCTTCTAGTCCGAAATGGCTTGAATGCGCCAATCGCCGGATTTTGGGTCTGGGGCAACCGAGATCTTTGTGCGACATTTCCGGAGAGTGCTTTCTCTTGGGAGCACGTCTGGGGACTGGCTTCTCTGCTTCCACCTTTGCTGGCGTGGCCAAAGGAACATCCCCGTAGGCCCGGTAGCCACCAACCAGGCAGTATGTCTCCCCATGCCAGCCCAACTGCGTTTCTCCACACCCTCGGTAGGGGACATGGTAGTGACCAGGGGTAGGTGGAGAAACGGGAGCCACTGCTGCTGCAAAGAAAATCAGAACTGATCAGTCACTTCTGCTGTACACAGCCTCCTGCCAGAATTTCCCTCTCTCACGTCTCTCCCACTTTCTGGCTGAAGACCTTTAATCTACTTGACATCCAAAACACAGCTTTGGCCCATCACCTCTATGAGTCCCTAGAGAAGGGACACTGGCTGCAAAAGCAATTCCTAGAGCCTACGGCTGCAGCACATGAGGAAGTCTCTTCACCGTTTCCAGGGAAAACAGTAGAACCCGAAAGTCATTGCAATCATGAGCCTCTCCATCTCTCCCTTCCACACCAGAGAAAACATTTCTTGCAGTCTGTCACTTCTGAGGCTTTAATGGAAATGTCTTTCAAGTTTTGGAAAAAAACTAATCTAATATAAATTGGTTAAGGACCCCTCCCACCTTGGCAGCCCCTCTTGGGCCCCATTTATACTGCCTGTTTCAACCACACTGAACTCTAGCCCTCTGATACTTTTATGTAGATTAGAACAAGGCCAAATACTGAGGCAGAGTGATCAGGAGACTGAGACCCGCGTTCTGGGTACCAAGTCTAGGCTCACATCAACCCAGCCTCCTGGGACACCATCTCCTCAGCCCTCCAGTCTCATTAGCACTTCAACACCCCTCTTGGTTCTTCCGGTCTTCCCATCAATATGGCACCACCCTCTCCCCTAGTCCTCAGCAGCTCAGGATGGGATGTGTCTGAGGGCACCGATGTAGATGTCCACATGACAGCACAGAGGTGCCTGGGTTTGAAGGTGTGTTTCAAGAGTGGCCCTCTTCCTCAAACTGCTCCATTTACCATTTGCCAACAAAAATGCACTTGTCTTTTGCTAAGAGGCCAATCAGGAAAGGGTCTGAATGGAAGCATCCTGTAGCCCAAAGGGGAAGCTAGATTTATAAAGATCAGAACCATCCTGCACACTTGTCCAGGGATGACCTTTCACTTGTCCTCAACAGTGAGCACTGTGGGTCCCTGAAGATGACCCAGGTCATTGGTATTACTTACAGCTGGAAACGCGCTCAGGTATACGTAGTGGGCAAGCCCCACAGGAACATGAGGCAGGCAGGTGAGGTGGTGTGTACACCATGGCTCCTCTAGAGATGCCCGGTCTCGGTGTTTCTAACGCACTGCCCACCCACGGAACAGAGCTCAGGTTCGAGTAAAGATAGAGGATCCGGTCACACATTCTCCCTCAGACAACCAAAGGGGTTGGAGAACTTCTGCTGGAGAACTGTCAGGGAAGTTTGTCTGAGGGCAGCACGTTGGCAGTTACGCTGCCATGGAAACTGTGAGAAGGCCTGTGAGGTCATCACTACCCAGTGAGGTCATAATAAGGAACCTGTGACTTGGGGGTCAGGCTTCAGGAGGAGGGGCAGTTTTGTGGAGGAGAGCAGGGGGAGGGCAGAGGTACTCTGCCTGGCCCCTCACACCTGGGCCTCCCCACCCATGCCCTAGTCTAGCAGACATCCGAGGTGGGGCGTGCCGGTGGGCTGGCACAGCCCTAGGGGCCCCAGGAAGGCAAAGGAGACCCACATTCTGAGATTGGCTTGAGAGGCAAGATTAACGTAAGAGAGAGCTAGGTTGTATGGCACTGACCCTAAGAGGCAGAGATTTGTGTGGACTGGGGAATCAGGGAAGGCTCCTTGGCAGTGGGCCTGAAGGACAAGTGAGATTTGGACCCATGGGGAAGAGAGGGAAGACATTCCAGTTTGGAAGAATAAAAGCAAAGACACATTCTCCTCGCCCTTGTCCTGCCCCAAATATAAATTCATAGAACCCTCACATTTTCACAACTGAGGACTGAAGAAAAGCAAGAGGTGAAGGGGCCTACCCAGTGTTACACAGGTAGTGGAGAGGTGTTCTGCTCAATGGTTAGGTTCATGTTGGGGCTCCGGATTTACAGCTGATAGGAATGTGAGGACAAGCTCATGCCATTTCAAACATTTCCAAGTGATACTGAGAGAGACGTTAAAGGTGCAAAATGAGGGTGCTGAATGACCTCACAAAGTGGGAATGGTGGGCCCATTTTCATATGAAATTCAAAACAAGTTCATGACCTAAGGACATAATACAAAATGACAACATAATCATTACACTCCCCTCTCCCCTAGAAGTAAAAATCAGTATAATCCTCCCTCTCTCCACCATGAAAGGATGAGGTAAAGGCTCAGCAGCAGCCCCCGTGAAACACATGGTCACCACTGTGAAGAGGTGTTACTAAGACGATTTGGTCCGACTCAGAGAAGGAAAGAGACAACTCTGCCCTTAGCCTGATCAGGCCCACAGGAAGGAAGCACACTGGGGGCAGCCTTTGAGAGTGTGGCAATGCGAGAGAACCTTCTTTAGGAGGGGACTCCCTGTTGCCGACCTTGAAAAAGCAAGGATGGGACATTCGTTTACTGGGGCTGTTGCAGAGGGGATGTGCCCAGGAGGTAGAGACAGCTTGGACTACTATTTTAGAGGTTGGGCCCCCCTGGTTGAGAACCACAGCACCTTGTATTCCTAAACTGCTTGAATGAGCGGGTGCACGTTATGACAGAGGAAGTCAGGCCTCATTGGAGCCGACTGCCTTTGGGAGTGGTAGAAGGTAAAATGGGAAGGGGAATGCTCTGGAGGAGGTTTGTCATGGCAGGTGGACCAGCACGAGACCATCCAGATTCTCCAAGGCTCCAGAGATGACTTGGCTGGGAGCATCCCTCTGATGTGGTGCGGGGACTCCTACCTTAACAGGACCTGGCTGGGCATCTGCGGGAGGCAGAATAAATGGTTTATTAACTTAAGAGAGCGAGAGACTCACCTGGGGGGTTGCACAAAACCACTTCAAAACACTTGTACCTGGATTCTTGAGCCAACCCTCAGAAAACTTATCTAGATCTGGAGTAGGGCTCTGGAAGCTGCACTTTTAATAAGCTTCCTGGGCAGTCCCACCACAGTGGTCCATGGAGAGACTGACCAAATTACTGTGTATTCTCCGTTGCTTTTGGGAGTCAAAGTGGGCAATGTGAAAAACTGCAGCAGGCATACGTATATACAGGGAATATTCAAGGCAAACAGAGGGGTAGAGTTATTCTATGCATGAATCAGATTTGAGAAAAGCTAGCCTGGTGGTTAAAGAACACAACCCTGGGAGAGACAGACAGACCAGATTCTGTCCTACTTACTTGTGTGATTTTGACCAAGTTCTTTTATCCTTCTGACTGTTTCTTCATATGGAAAAGAGCTATGGCTGTACATTTAGCACAATATTCTCTTTTGGCAAAGGCTGCTCTGGGTCCATTTGTGTTCTCTGCAACTTAATCTTTTCCGGTGTGCAAGCATTTTTAAGTTGTTTGGTGAAGTATTACATTTGACTTTCATCTGTTCATTACTTTGGGCAAAGCTTATATAATGCTGCAGAGACTAGAACCTATGCAGAGATAGTGAGAGGATGTGATAAGCTTATTCTGCCGGTTTATCAAAAAGTTTAACCTTTTCTCCTCTTCCTCCGCCTGCCACCAAGAGATGAGAAAGAAGGCAGAGCCTGGAAATGCACACCAAGCAATACTTCTGTGTCAGTTTGCCTTTTATTCCTCTGCCAGTACTTCCCAGAGAGATTTCACCAAAAGTGCCTAAGCTTGCCATGGCCATTGTTGTGAAGAACATTTCTCTCTATTGCTAGTCACATCCCCTTTTCCTTCTCCTGGGCGCTTAATGGATGTTTGGGGGCAGGAAATAAAATTTAAACTAAAACATCAAAAAAAAAAAAGAAGAAAGATGAGCTCAAGTAGGCGTTATTGTGGTCCAGATAAGGTTTGGTTTATTCATTCCCTCGATTTGCATTTATCCCCCTTTGTGCCAGGCATGGGGGGAGAGAGAGAAATGTCTTCAAAGAGTCTGTGGTTGTATGGGGGAGGGAGCTGTGGAAATCTGTCATTTAGAAACAGCATGGAAGTGCTAGGGAAAAATTGTTTTGTTCATTTATGTCTCACTCATCCGTTCACCCAGAGCAACTACAAAGGGTTTCACGCGGAGGAACTGGATGCCCTGAACTTGACATTCTCCTGGGGGAAACAACAATGTAAAGCACCAGCAGTGGTAAGTCACCAGTAGTGATTTCAAGCCAGAAGGAACCACTCACCAATGGAGAGAGGCACAGGGTGAGCAGTGACTTGCAGAAAGGAGGGGTTATTTATTCATTCCAACTGCTGAGTTCAAGTTCATCTGGGTGGTTGTGTGGTTCGTGCTTACTGCATCTGTTTTTGGAACGTGGCTCCACCCTCCAAGAAGGGTGAGGATGATCACCCTTCTTTCCTCCTGCTGTGCCCCGGGGTCACCCAGCGAGTGTCTGCAGGGATGATCTGCTCTGTACTGGCTTTTCAGTCCCACTCCCGGGAGAAGAGAGACGAAGCTGTGTCTCCACCGCAGCTTGGCCTGATTCAGTCACTGGGTGAAAAGGTGGGAAGAAGGTCAAGTTCATGAGAACTGATACACTGCAGAGTCATTTAGTCCTGAAGTACCAGTTCTGCTTGCTGGTGAGTTGCTAAATCCAGGGACCTGAATGTAATTCCTCCAGAGCCACTGAGACATCATTTCTAGGCTCATGGCAGGCTGTAGGGGTGCTGACTTTTCTCAGTGCTAAGGAGCAGCCATCTTCTACTGAGAGAGGACTCTGTGTCAGCAGGAGCAGAACCACACCAGGCACCGAAGAAGGTTCTGCATCCCAGCATCTCCCAACACAGTGATAGATAAACGGGTAGAAGATTCGACAGGGCAGTCACAAGAGAACAGAAGCTTATCCCCAATAAATATGGAAAGATGTTCAACTTCACTACCTAACAAAGAAATTCAAGTTATAAATCTATTTCTTTTTTGCTCATCTCATTGGTAGAAAGTTTTAAGAATGCACAAAATTTGCTGCTAAGGATGTAAGGAAAAGGCGGTTTTCGTCTGTTGCTGCTCATGGGGATGGAAATTGGTGCGAACCTTCTGCAGGGTAATTTGGCAATTTGTGTATCAACAGCCTTAAAATGTTCATACACTTTGAGCCAGTAGTTTTGCTTTTAGCATCTTATCCTAAGGTGAAAGTCAAATTTATGTACAAGACTTATGTTCAAGAATATTCATCTCATCCAGTAGTGTAATAGAAAAAATATTAGAAGCTACCTAAAAATCCCACAATACGGGGTTGGTTAAATAACGGATGGCCCAACTTAAGAATGGAAAATAAAGACGCAGACGTAGAAAATGGACTTGAGGACACGGGGAAGGGGAAGGGGAAGCTGGGACGAAGTGAGAGAGTGGCATGGACTTATATATACTACCAAATGTAAAATAGCTAGCTAGTGGGAAGCAGCCGCGTAGCACAGGGAAATCAGCTCGGTGCTTTGTGACCACCTAGAGGGGTGGGATAGGGAGGGTGGGAGGGAGACGCAAGAGGCAGGAGATATGGGGATATATGTGTATGTAGAGCTGATTCACTTTGTTATAAAGCAGAAACTAACACACCATTGTAAAGCAATTATACTCCAATAAAGATGTTTTTTTTAAAAAAGGATGGAAAACAGTTCATTCATTAAAAATGATTTTCTACAAGAATATTTAATGGTGGGAAGATGTAGTGTAAAAGCAGGGTACAAAATACTAGATGGAGTATTTCATTTTGTTAAAATTTAATAATACAAGTGTAGAAAACGTGATTAAGAGAACAGTACTGATTTGACTACTGGACATTTTTTTCTTTAAATTTTTCTGTATTTGGTGTTATAAAGCATCATATATCCTCTCTGAGTCTCAGTTTATGTTCTGTGAAGTGGGACTCATCACATCTACACTGCAGTGCGCTCGGGCAGAGCAGCACAATATTTGAAAGTGCCCTTGACAATGACCAGCCCATTGTAATACTCCAGGACTGGTTATAATATCATTGCCAATGACACACCCATAGTCCGGATATTATCCGTAACGATTACTAAGGTTGTTTATCTCCCTCCACTTTTACTAAGACAAAAAAAGGATTAATTGAAGACTCAAGTCATTTTTACTGAGGTTCTTTGTTTTTTGTTTTTTTTTTTTTTTCAAAATACTAATTGTAGGGCTTCCCTGGTGGCGCAGTGGTTGAGAATCTGCCTGCTAATGCACGGGACACGGGTTCGAGCCCTGCTCTGGGAAGATCCCACATGCCGTGGAGCAACTGGGCCCGTGAGCCACAACTACTGAGCCTGCGCGTCTGGAGCCTGTGCTCCGCAACAAGAGAGGCCGCGATAGTGAGCGGCCCGCGCACCGCAATGAAGAGTGGCCCCCGCTCCCCACAACTGGAGAAAGCCCTCACACAGAAACGAAGACCCAACACAGCTAAAAATAAATCAATAAATCAATAAATTTATTAAAAAGAAAAATACTAATTGTAAAGTCTGCAGTGGGTATATAGGTGTTCAACTTTTTTCCAGATTTTACGTTTCTGGTTTTGTTTTTGAATTTTTTATTTATTATTTATTTATTACTTTTAGTTTTGGCTGTGTTGGGTCTTCGTTTCTGCGCGAGGGCTTTCTCCAGTTGCGGCAAGTGGGGGCCACTCTTCTTCGCGGCGCGCGGGCCTCTCACTATCGCGGCCTGTCTTGTTGCGGAGCAGAGGCTCTAGACGCTCAGGCTCAGTAGTTGTGGCTCACGGGCCCAGTTGCTCCGCGGCATGTGGGATCTTCCCAGACCAGGGCTCAAACCCGTGTCCCCTGCATTGGCAGGCGGATTCTCAACCACTGCACCACCAGGGAAGCCCCCCCACCCCGATAGTTTTAAAACCAGCCTCAGTCATGCTTGCTTCAAGACTTATCCTGGCATCATGGACCACTGGATACTTTGGCTAGGTGTTAAACTCTCTTGTCCTGTGCCTGAGTCCCATCGTGGTGACTTAGTTGTCATCTAGGGCACTCTTGGCATGAGTCCTAGACATGAATCCAGCTCAATGGCTTGGGCCCTGCTCCCTGCTGGCTGACTGTCCTAATGCCCAGTGCCTCCTTTCTGCTTGGACTTCTGAGGGCCGCAGTCCCAGGACCCTCACTCTGTGTTCCCGGCTCTATTCAATGCCAACGGTATGTCTTTTGCTTGCTGTATGTCCCCTGCCCCAGTACCTCCTACTGGCTTTGACCTTCCTGTTTCAGGTCCTCTTATTGCGACCCTTTGTGTATAAGCCAGATCTGTTTGCCCTTCCTCCAAGGGGAGTTATTTCCCTGGTGTTTCCCTAGATGCTTATGATGAGACCCCTGCCAGAACTACACCAATCAGACCCTCCATGTACACGCTTGGGTCTGAACCCTTTCAGCGAGAGCAGGTTGGAAACCCATATATACATAAATATACAATGTGTACAAATCAAGTAGTTTAAAGATTGTAAAGAATTCTTGTGAACGTATTAGGTTAGGGAAGTCAAGCAGGATCATCATATGATGGCACAATCAAGCACATGTATATAACATTTCCTATTTTTATATGATGCCATTTTAATAGATGTGCCCATCTTTTCAAAGTTCTAATCTGTGGCAGTGGGCAGTAGGGGGACGGGGTGGGTCACAGCAGGAAGAGGCATTCGCTGCCTTAGGCAGTTAAACCATTGCTCTCTCTTCAGAATGGCTCAGCCAGCAGGATTCTGTGGGGTCTACCTCCTGGCACCGGGCTCCAATCGCCGGATTTTGGGTCTGGGGCAACCCAGATCTTTGTGCGAGTTTTCCGGAGAGTGCTTTCTCTTGGGAGCACGTCTGGGGACTGGCTTCTCTGCTTCCACCTTTGCTGGCGTGGCCAAAGGAACTGCTGCTGCAAAGAAAATCAGAACTGATCAGTCACTTCTGCTGTACACAGTCTCCTGCCAGAATTTCCCTCTCTCATGTCTCTCCCAGTTTCTGGCTGAAGACCTTTAATCTACTTGACATCCAGAACACAGCCTTGGCCCATCAGCTCCATGAGTCCCTAGAGAAGGGACACTGGCTGCAAAAGCAATTCCTAGAGCCTACGGCTGCAGCACATGAGGAAGTCTCTTCACCGTTTCCAGGGAAAACAGTAGAACCCGAAAGTCATTGCAATCATGAGCCTCTCCATCTCTCCTTTCGACAACAGAGAAAACATTTCTTGCAGTCTGTCACTTCTGAGTCTTTAATGGAAATGTCTTTCAAGTTTCGGAAAAAAATAGTCTAATATAAATTGTTTAAGAACCCCTCCCACCTTGGCAACCCCTCTTGGGCCCCATTTATACTGCCTGTTTCAACCACACTGAACTCTAGCCCTCTGATACTTTTATGTAGATTAGAACAAGGCCAAATGCTGAGGCGGAGGGATCAGGAGACTGAGAACCGTATTCTGGGCACCAAGTCTAGGCTCACATCCACCCAGCCTCCTGGGACACCATCTCCTCAGCCCTCCAGTCTCATTAGCACTTCAACACCCCCTTGATTCTTCCGGTCTTCCCATCAATATGGCACCACCCTCTCCGCTAGGAGTAAAAATCATTATAATCCTCTCTCCACTATGAACGGATGAGATAAAGGCTCAGCAGCAGCCCCCGTGAAACACATGGTCAACACTGTGAAGAGGTGTTACTAAGGCGATTTCGTCCGACTCAGAGAAGGAAAGAGACAACTCTGCCCTTAGCCTGATCAGGCCCACAGGAAGGAAGCACACTGGGGGCAGCCTTTGAGAGTGTGGCAATGCGAGAGAACCTACTTTAGGAGGGGACTCCCTGTTGCCGACCTTGAAAAAGCAAGGATGGGATATTTGTTTACTGGGGCTGTTACAGAGGGGATGTGCCCAGAGGTTAGGCCACCCTGCTTGAGAATCAAAGCACCTTCTAGTCCGAAATGGCTTGAATGCGCCAATCGCCGGATTTTGGGTCTGGGGCAACCGAGATCTTTGTGCGACATTTCCGGAGAGTGCTTTCTCTTGGGAGCACGTCTGGGGACTGGCTTCTCTGCTTCCACCTTTGCTGGCGTGGCCAAAGGAACATCCCCGTAGGCCCGGTAGCCACCAACCAGGCAGTATGTCTCCCCATGCCAGCCCAACTGCGTTTCTCCACACCCTCGGTAGGGGACATGGTAGTGACCAGGGGTAGGTGGAGAAACGGGAGCCACTGCTGCTGCAAAGAAAATCAGAACTGATCAGTCACTTCTGCTGTACACAGCCTCCTGCCAGAATTTCCCTCTCTCACGTCTCTCCCACTTTCTGGCTGAAGACCTTTAATCTACTTGACATCCAAAACACAGCTTTGGCCCATCACCTCTATGAGTCCCTAGAGAAGGGACACTGGCTGCAAAAGCAATTCCTAGAGCCTACGGCTGCAGCACATGAGGAAGTCTCTTCACCGTTTCCAGGGAAAACAGTAGAACCCGAAAGTCATTGCAATCATGAGCCTCTCCATCTCTCCCTTCCACACCAGAGAAAACATTTCTTGCAGTCTGTCACTTCTGAGGCTTTAATGGAAATGTCTTTCAAGTTTTGGAAAAAAACTAATCTAATATAAATTGGTTAAGGACCCCTCCCACCTTGGCAGCCCCTCTTGGGCCCCATTTATACTGCCTGTTTCAACCACACTGAACTCTAGCCCTCTGATACTTTTATGTAGATTAGAACAAGGCCAAATACTGAGGCAGAGTGATCAGGAGACTGAGACCCGCGTTCTGGGTACCAAGTCTAGGCTCACATCAACCCAGCCTCCTGGGACACCATCTCCTCAGCCCTCCAGTCTCATTAGCACTTCAACACCCCTCTTGGTTCTTCCGGTCTTCCCATCAATATGGCACCACCCTCTCCCCTAGTCCTCAGCAGCTCAGGATGGGATGTGTCTGAGGGCACCGATGTAGATGTCCACATGACAGCACAGAGGTGCCTGGGTTTGAAGGTGTGTTTCAAGAGTGGCCCTCTTCCTCAAACTGCTCCATTTACCATTTGCCAACAAAAATGCACTTGTCTTTTGCTAAGAGGCCAATCAGGAAAGGGTCTGAATGGAAGCATCCTGTAGCCCAAAGGGGAAGCTAGATTTATAAAGATCAGAACCATCCTGCACACTTGTCCAGGGATGACCTTTCACTTGTCCTCAACAGTGAGCACTGTGGGTCCCTGAAGATGTCCCAGGTCATTGGTATTACTTACAGCTGGAAACGCGCTCAGGTATACGTAGTGGGCAAGCCCCACAGGAACATGAGGCAGCCAGGTGATGTGGTGTGTACACCATGGCTCCTCTAGAGATGCCCGGTCTCGGTGTTTCTAACGCACTGCCCACCCACGGAACAGAGCTCAGGTTCGAGTAAAGATAGAGGATCCGGTCACACATTCTCCCTCAGACAACCAAAGAGGTTGGAGAACTTCTGCTGGAGAACTGTCAGGGAAGTTTGTCTGAGGGCAGCACGTTGGCAGTTACGCTGCCATGGAAACTGTGAGAAGGCCTGTGAGGTCATCACTACCCAGTGAGGTCATAATAAGGAACCTGTGACTTGGGGGTCAGGCTTCAGGAGGAGGGGCAGTTTTGTGGAGGAGAGCAGGGGGAGGGCAGAGGTACTCTGCCTGGCCCCTCACACCTGGGCCTCCCCACCCATGCCCTAGTCTAGCAGACATCCGAGGTGGGGCGTGCCGGTGGGCTGGCACAGCCCTAGGGGCCCCAGGAAGGCAAAGGAGACCCACATTCTGAGATTGGCTTGAGAGGCAAGATTAACGTAAGAGAGAGCTAGGTTGTATGGCACTGACCCTAAGAGGCAGAGATTTGTGTGGACTGGGGAATCAGGGAAGGCTCCTTGGCAGTGGGCCTGAAGGACAAGTGAGATTTGGACCCATGGGGAAGAGAGGGAAGACATTCCAGTTTGGAAGAATAAAAGCAAAGACACATTCTCCTCGCCCTTGTCCTGCCCCAAATATAAATTCATAGAACCCTCACATTTTCACAACTGAGGACTGAAGAAAAGCAAGAGGTGAAGGGGCCTACCCAGTGTTACACAGGTAGTGGAGAGGTGTTCTGCTCAATGGTTAGGTTCATGTTGGGGCTCCGGATTTACAGCTGATAGGAATGTGAGGACAAGCTCATGCCATTTCAAACATTTCCAAGTGATACTGAGAGAGACGTTAAAGGTGCAAAATGAGGGTGCTGAATGACCTCACAAAGTGGGAATGGTGGGCCCATTTTCATATGAAATTCAAAACAAGTTCATGACCTAAGGACATAATACAAAATGACAACATAATCATTACACTCCCCTCTCCCCTAGAAGTAAAAATCAGTATAATCCTCCCTCTCTCCACCATGAAAGGATGAGGTAAAGGCTCAGCAGCAGCCCCCGTGAAACACATGGTCACCACTGTGAAGAGGTGTTACTAAGACGATTTGGTCCGACTCAGAGAAGGAAAGAGACAACTCTGCCCTTAGCCTGATCAGGCCCACAGGAAGGAAGCACACTGGGGGCAGCCTTTGAGAGTGTGGCAATGCGAGAGAACCTTCTTTAGGAGGGGACTCCCTGTTGCCGACCTTGAAAAAGCAAGGATTCGTTTACTGGGGCTGTTGCAGAGGGGATGCGCCCAGGAGGTAGAGACTGCTTGGACTACTATTTTAGAGGTAGGGCCCCCCTGGTTGAGAACCACAGCACCTTGTATTCCTAAACTGCTTGAATGAGCGGGTGCACGTTAGGACAGAGGAAGTCAGGCCTCATTGGAGCCGACTGCCTTTGGGAGTGGTAGAAGGTAAAATGGGAAGGGGAATGCTCTGGAGGAGGTTTGTCATGGCAGGTGGACCAGCACGAGACCATCCAGATTCTCCAAGCCTCCAGAGATGACTTGGCTGGGAGCATCCCTATGATGTGGTGCGGGGACTCCTACCTTAACAGGACCTGGCTGGGCATCTGCGGGAGGCAGAATAAATGGTTTATTAACTTAAGAGAGCGAGAGACTCACCTGGGGGGTTGCACAAAACCACTTCAAAACACTTGTACCTGGATTCTTGAGCCAACCCTCACAAAACTTATCTAGATCTGGAGTAGGGCTCTGGAAGCTGCACTTTTAATAAGCTTCCTGGGCAGTCCCACCACAGTGGTCCATGGAGAGACTGACCAAATTACTGTGTATTCTCCGTTGCTTTTGGGAGTCAAAGTGGGCAATGTGAAAAACTGCAGCAGGCATACGTATATACAGGGAATATTCAAGGCAAACAGAGGGGTAGAGTTAT
>NW_028124612.1:0-74000 GCF_965194825.1 Balaenoptera physalus
CAGGCGTCATGGGGCATTGTGATGACAGCGGTCTTGGAGCATTGTGATGAAAGGGGTCATGGAGCACTGTGATTACAGGAGCCATGGAGCATTGTGAATACAAAGACTATGGAGCATTGAGACGACAGGTTTCATGGAGCATTGTGATGAAAGTGATCATGGATCATTGTGATGACAAGTGTCCTGGAACCTTGTGATGACACGGTTCATGGAGCATTGTGATGACAAGGACCATGGCGAATTGTGATGACATCTGTCATGGGGCATTGTGATGACAGTGGTCATCTAGAATTGTGATGAAATTTATCATGGAGCACTGTGATGACAGGGGCCATGGAACATTGTGATGACAAAGGCCATGGAGCATTGTGATGACAAGTGTCATGGGGCATTTTGATGACATTGGCATGGAGCATTATGATGACAAGAGTTCTGGAGCATTTTGATGACAAGGGCATGGAGCATTGTGATGACAGGGCCCATGGAGCATTGCAATGAAAAGGGCAGGGAACACTGTGATGACTGGGTTCATGGAGCATTGTGATGAAAGGGGCCATGGAGCATTGAGATGACAGGCGTCATGAGGCATGGTGATGACACTGGTCATGGAGCATTGTGATCAAAGAGATCATGGAGCAATATGATAACAGGGGCCATGGAGCATTGTGATGACAGGTGTATTGGAGCATTGTGATGAAAGTAGTCATGGATCATTGTGATGACATGTGTCCTGGAACACTGTGATGACACAGTTCATCGAGTATTGTGATGACACGGGTCATAGCGAATTGTGATGACAGGTGTCATGGGGCATTGTGATGACATTGATCATCTAGGAATTGTGATGAAATGTATCATGGAGAACTGTGATGACTGGGGGCATGAAGCATTGTTATGAAAATTGTCCTGGATTATGTGATGACAGCAGTCATGGAGAATTGTGATACCAGGGATTATGCAGCATTGTGTTGACAAGGGTATGGACTATTGTGATGACAATGGTCATGGAGCAATGTGATGAAAGTTTTCATGGAACATCGTGATGAAAACTGCCTGGGAGCATTGTGACGATAAAGGCCATGGAGCATTGTGATGACAAGTGTCATGGAGCATTGTAATGAAAGGTTTCATTGTGCACTGTGATGACAAGGGGGATGGAGTATTGTGATGAAACTGGTCCTGGAGCATTGTGATAACAGAAGCCGTGGAGCATTGTGATGACAGGCATCATGGAGCATTGTGAAGAAAGGGACGATGGGGAATTGTAATGACAATAGAGAAATGTGATGAAAATGGTCAGCGAGCATAGTGATTAAAGTGGTCATTGAGAATTGTGATGAAAAGCGACATAGAGCATTCTGATGACAAAGGTCAGGGAGAACTGTAATGACCAGGGTCATGTAGCATTGTGATGACACGGTCATGGAACATTGTGATGACAAGAATTCTGGAGCATTGTGATGACAAGGGCCATGGAGCATTGTGATGCCACGGTCATGGAACATTGTGATGACAAGAATTCAAGAGCATTGTTATGACAAGGGCCATGGAGCATTGTGATGCCACGGTCATGGAACATTGTGATGACAAGAATTCTGGAGCATTGTGAGGAAAAAGGCATGGAGCATTTTGATTATAGGGGACATGGAACATTGTGATGACAAAGGCCATGGAGCACTGTGGTGACGGGTGTCATGGAGCATTGAGATGAAACGGGTCATGGACCATTATGATGACAGTGGTCATGGAGAATTGTGATGACAGTGGCCACGTGGAATTTGGATGAAAGGCGTACTGGAGCATTTTGAGGAAATGTTTCATGGAGACTTGTGATGACAAGGGCAGTTGAGCATCATGATGACAGGGGTCATGGGGCATTGTGCTGAAAGCGGTCATGGAGCATTGCGATGAAAAGCGCTATGGAGCATTGTGATGACAAGGGCCATGGAGCAATGTGAATACAAGGTACATGGAGCCTTGTGATGACAAGGGTCATGGATCATTGTAAAAACAGATATCTTTGGGCATTGTGATGACAGGGGCATGGAGCATTTTTATGTAAGTTGCCATGGACAATTGTGATGAAAGGGATCATGTGGATTTGTAATGACAAGGGCCATGGAGCATTGGGATGAAACAAATCTTGGAGTATTTTGATGAGAGTTGTCATGGAACATTGCGATGAAAAGCACCAAGGAACGTTGTGATGACAAGGGCCATCGAGCATTGTGATGACAAGTGTCATGGAGCATTGTGATGACAGGTGTCATGGAGCATCGTGATGACAAATGCCATGGAGAATTGTGATAAGAGGTGGCATTGGGCATTGTGATGAAAGGGTTCATGGAGTACTGTGATTACAGGAGGCATGGAGCATTGTGATAACAAGTGACATGGAGAATAGTGATGACAGGCGTCATAGAGCATTGTGATGACAAGTGCCATTTAGCATTTTGATGACAGGAGTCATCAGGCATTGTGTTGACAGGAGTCACGGAGCATTGTGATGACATGGGCCATGGAGCATTGTGAAGACAAGATTCATGGAGCATTGTGATGACACGGGCATGAAGCATGGTGATGAAAACAGACCTGGAGCATTGTGATGACAAGGGCATGGAGCATTGTGATTACAGGAGACATGGAACATTGTGATGTTATTGGCAGGGATCATTGTGATTACAGGGATCATAGAGCCTTGTGATGACAACTGTCATGCAATATTGGGCTGACACAGATCATGGAGCATTTTGATGAGAGTGGCCTTGGAGCACAGTGATGAGAAACGTCATGGGTCATTACGGTGACAGTGGTCAAGGAGCATTGTGATGAAAGTGTTCATGGAGCAATGTGATTATCGGGACAATGGAACATTGGGAATACAAAGGCCATGGAGCATTGAGATAACAGAGTTCATGGGGCATTGTGATGAATGTTGTCATGGATCTCTTTGATGACAAGTGTCCTGAAACCTAGTGATGACATGGTTCATACAGCATTGAGATAACAAGGGCCAAGGCGAATTGTGATGACACGTGTCTTGGGGCATTGTGATGACATTGGTCACCTTGCATTGTGATGACAATGGTCATGTAGAATTTTGATTAAAGTTATCATGGATCACTGTGATGCCAAAGGCCAAGGAACATTTTGATGACAAATGTCATTGAGCAATGGGATGACACGGGAATGGAGTATTATGCTGACAAGTGTTCTGGAGCATTGTGATTACAGGGGCCATGGAGCATTGTGAGGACAAAGGCATGGAGCATAGTGATGACAGGGGTCATTGAGCATTGTGATTACAAGACCATGAGGCATTGTGATGACAGGGGCCTTGGAGCATTGTGATGACAATGGTCATCAAGCATAGTGATGACAGGGGTCATAGAGCATTGTGAAGAGAAAGACCATGGAGCATGGTGATGACAGAGGCCATGGAACATTGTGGTGACAAGGCCATGTACCACTGTGATTACAAGGGTCATGGAGCATTGTGATGACAAGAGCAGGGAACCTTGTGGTGACCAGGGTCATGGAGACTTTTGATGACAACTTTCCTGGAACGTTGTGATGACAGGGTTCATGGACCATTGTGTTGAAAGGGAACATGGAGAAGTGTGATTACAGGGTCCATGGAGCATTGTGAATACATAGGCCATGGAACAATGTGATGACAGGGTTCATGTAGCATTGTGATGACAGGGTCATGGAGCATTGTGATTACAGGTGTTAAGGGGCACTGTGATGACAGGGGGCATGGAGCATTGTGATGAAAATTGTCCTGGAGCATTGTGATGACAGCAGTCACAGAGAGTTGGGATGAAAGGTATCATGCAGCATTGTGATGACAACTGTCATGGATCATTTTGATGACAGGGGTCATGGATTATTCTGATAACAAGGTTCATAAAGCAATTTGATGACATGGGTCATGGAGCATTGTCTTGACACGGGCATGGAGCATTGTAATGATAGGATATCTGGAGCATTGTGATGAAAAGGGGATGGAGCATTTTGATGACAGGGTCCAAGGAGCATTGTGTTGACAATGGCATGGAGCATTGTGATGAAAAGGGTACTGGAGCACTGTGAGGAAAGGAGTCATGGATCAATGTGATGACAGGGGTCATGGAGCTTGTGATGACAACGGTCATGGAGCATTGTGATGACAGTGGTCATGGAGCTTTGTGATGACAAGCGTCATGGATCATTGTGATGACAGGGGTCATGGAGCTTTGTGATGACAAGGGTCATGGATCATTGTGATGACAGGGGTCATGGAGCTTTGTGATGACAAGGTTCATGGAGCATTGTGATGACACGGTCAAGGAACATTGCGATGACAAGAATTCTGGAGCATTGTGATGAAAGGGCATGGAGCATTGTGATTAAAGGTGACAAGGAGCATTGTGATGATATGGGCAGAGAACTTTGTGATGACAGGGGTCATGGAGCATTGTGATGAAAAGTGCCATCGAATATTGTGCTGACAGGGATCATGGAGCATTTTGGTAAGAGAGGCCTTGGAGATTTGTGAAGGCAGGCGTCATGGGGCATTGTGATGACAGCGGTCTTGGAGCATTGTGATGAAAGGGGTCATGGAGCACTGTGATTACAGGAGCCATGGAGCATTGTGAATACAAAGACTATGGAGCATTGAGACGACAGGGTTCATGGAGCATTGTGATGAAAGTGATCATGGATCATTGTGATGACAAGTGTCCTGGAACCTTGTGATGACACGGTTCCTGGAGCATTGTGATGACAAGGACCATGGCGAATTGTGATGACATCTGTCATGGGGCATTGTGATGACAGTGGTCATGTAGAATTGTGATGAAAGTTATCATGGAGCACTGTGATGACAGGGGCCATGGAACATTGTGATGACAAAGGCCATGGAGCATGGTGATGACAAGTGTCATGGGGCATTTTGATGACATTGGCATGGAGCATTATGATGACAAGAGTTCTGGAGCATTTTGATGACAAGGGCATGGAGAATTGTGATGACAGGGGCCATGGAACATTGTGATGACAAAGGCCATGGAGCATTGTGATGACAAGTGTCATGGGGCATTTTGATGACATTGGCATGGAGCATTATGATGACAAGAGTTCTGGAGCATTTTGATGACAAGGGCATGGAGCATTGTGATGACAGGGCCCATGGAGCATTGCGATGAAAAGTGCAGGGAACACTGTGATGACTGGGTTCATGGAGCATTGTGACGAAAGGGGCCATAGAGCATTGAGATGACAGGCGTCATGAGGCATGGTGATGACACTGGTCATGGAGCATTGTGATCAAAGAGATCATGGAGCAATATGATAACAGGGGCCATGGAGCATTGTGATGACAGGTGTATTGGAGCATTGTGATGAAAGTAGTCATGGATCATTGTGATGACATGTGTCCTGGAACACTGTGATGACACAGTTCATCGAGTATTGTGATGACAAGGGTCATAGCGAATTGTGATGACAGGTGTCATGGGGCATTGTGATGACATTGATCATCTAGGAATTGTGATGAAATGTATCATGGAGCACTGTGATGACTGGGGGCATGAAGCATTGTTATGAAAATTGTCCTGGATTATGTGATGACAGCAGTCATGGAGAATTGTGATGACAGGGATTATGCAGCATTGTGTTGACAAGGGTATGGACTATTGTGATGACAATGGTCATGGAGCAATGTGATGAAAGTTTTCATGGAACATCGTGATGAAAAGTGCCCGGGAGCATTGTGACGATAAAGGCCATGGAGCATTGTGATGACAAGTGTCATGGAGCATTGTAATGAAAGGTTTAATTGTGCACTGTGATGACAAGGGGGATGGAGTATTGTGATGTAACTGGTCCTGGAGCATTGTGATAACAGAAGCCGTGGAGCATTGTGATGACAGGCATCATGGAGCATTGTGAAGAAAGGGACGATGGGGAATTGTAATGACAATAGAGAAATGTGATGAAAATGGTCAGCGAGCATAGTGATTAAAGTGGTCATTGAGAATTGTGATGAAAAGCGACATAGAGCATTGTGATGACAAAGGTCAGGGAGAACTGTGATGACCAGGGTCATGTAGCATTGTGATGACACAGTCATGGAACATTGTGATGACAAGAATTCAAGAGCATTGGGATGACAAGGGCCATGGAGCATTGTGATGCCACGGTCATGGAACATTGTGATGACAAGAATTCTGGAGCATTGTGAGGAAAAAGGCATGGAGCATTTTGATTATAGGGGACATGGAACATTGTGATGACAAAGGCCATGGAGCACTGTGGTGACGGGTGTCATGGAGCATTGAGATGAAACGGGTCATGGACCATTATGATGACAGTGGTCATGGAGAATTGTGATGACAGTGGCCACGGGGAATTTGGATGAAAGGCGTACTGGAACATTTTGAGGAAATGTTTCATGGAGACTTGTGATGACAAGGGCAGTTGAGCATCATGATGACAGGGGTCATGGGGCATTGTGCTGAAAGCGGTCATGGAGCATTGCGATGAAAAGCGCTATGGAGCATTGTGATGACAAGGGCCATGGAGCAATGTGAATACAAGGTACATGGAGCCTTGTGATGACAAGGGTCATGGATCATTGTAAAAACAGATATCTTTGGGCATTGTGATGACAGGGGCATGGAGCAATGTGAATACAAGGGACATGGAGCCTTGTGATGACAAGGGTCATGGATCATTGTAAAAACAGATATCTTTGGGCATTGTGATGACAGGGGCATGGAGCATTTTTATGTAAGTTGCCATGGACAATTGTGATGAAAGGGATCATGTGGATTTGTAATGACCAGGGCCATGGAACATTGAGATGAAACAAATCTTGGAGTATTTTGATGAGAGTTGTCATGGAACATTGCGATGAAAAGCACCAAGGAACCTTGTGATGACAAGGGCCATCGAGCATTTTGATGACAAGTGTCATGGAGCATTGTGATGACAGGTGTCATGGAGCATCGTGATGACAAATGCCATGGAGAATTGTGATAAGAGGTGGCATTGGGCATTGTGATGAAAGGGGTCATGGAGTACTGTGATTACAGGGGCCATGGAGCATTGTGAAAACAAGTGACATGGAGAATAGTGATGACAGGCGTCATAGAGCATTGTGATGACAAGTGCCATTTAGCATTTTGATGACAGGAGTCATCAGGCATTGTGTTGACAGGAGTCACGGAGCATTGTGATGACATGGGCCATGGAGCATTGTGAAGACAAGATTCATGGAGCATTGTGATGACACGGGCATGAAGCATGGTGATGAAAACAGACCTGGAGCATTGTGATGACAAGGGCATGGAGCATTGTGATTACAGGAGACATGGAACATTGTGATGTTATTGGCAGGGATCATTGTGATTACAGGGATCATAGAGCCTTGTGATGACAACTGTCATGCAATATTGGGCTGACACAGATCATGGAGCATTTTGATGAGAGTGGCCTTGGAGCACAGTGATGAGAAACGTCATGGGTCATTACGGTGACAGTGGTCAAGGAGCATTGTGATGAAAGTGTTCATGGAGCAATGTGATTATCGGGACAATGGAACATTGGGAATACAAAGGCCATGGATCATTGAGATAACAGAGTTCATGGGGCATTGTGATGAATGTTGTCATGGATCTCTTTGATGACAAGTGTCCTGAAACCTAGTGATGACACGGTTCATACAGCATTAAGATAACAAGGGCCAAGGCGAATTGTGATGACACGTGTCTTGGGGCATTGTGATGACATTGGTCACCTTGCATTGTGATGACAATGGTCATGTAGAATTTTGATTAAAGTTATCATGGATCACTGTGATGCCAAAGGCCAAGGAACATTTTGATGACAAATGTCATTGAGCAATGGGATGACACGGGAATGGAGTATTATGCTGACAAGTGTTCTGGAGCATTGTGATTACAGGGGCCATGGAGCATTGTGATGACAAAGGAATGGAGCATTGTGATGACAGGGGTCATTGAGCATTGTGATTACAAGACCATGAGGCATTGTGATTACTGGGGCCTTGGAGCATTGTGATGACAATGGTCATCAAGCATAGTGATGACAGGGGTCATAGAGCATTGTGATGAGAAAGACCATGGAGCATGGTGATGACAGAGGCCATGGAACATTGTGGTGACAAGGCCATGTACCACTGTGATTACAAGGGTCATGGAGCATTGTGATGACAAGAGCAGGGAACCTTGTGGTGACCAGGGTCATGGAGACTTTTGATGACAACTTTCCTGGAACGTTGTGATGACAGGGTTCATGGACCATTGTGTTGAAAGGGAACATGGAGCAGTGTGATTACAGGGTCCATGGAGCATTGTGAATACATAGGCCATGGAACAATGTGATGACAGGGGTCATGTAGCATTGTGATGACAGGGTCATGGAGCATTGTGATTACAGGTGTTAAGGGGCACTGTGATGACAGGGGGCATGGAGCATTGTGATGAAAATTGTCCTGGAGCATTGTGATGACAGCGGTGACAGAGAGTTGGGATGAAAGGTATCATGCAGCATTGTGATGACAACTGTCATGGATCATTTTGATGACAGGGGTCATGGATTATTCTGATAACAAGGTTCATAAAGCAATTTGATGACATGGTTCATGGAGCATTGTGTTGACACCGGCATGGAGCATTGTAATGATAGGATATCTGGATCATTGTGATGAAAAGGGGATGGAGCATTTTGATGACAGGGTCCAAGGAGCATTGTGCTGACAATGGCATGGAGCATTGTGATGAAAAGGGTACTGGAGCACTGTGAGGAAAGGAGTCATGGATCAATGTGATGACAGGGGTCATGGAGCTTTGTGATGACAACGGTCATGGAGCATTGTGATGACAGTGGTCATGCAGCTTTGTGATGACAAGCGTCATGGATCATTGTGATGACAGGGGTCATGGAGCTTTGTGATGACAAGTTTCATGGAGCATTGTGATGACACGGTCAAGGAACATTGCGATGACAAGAATTCTGGAGCATTGTGATGAAAGGGGGAGCATTGTGATTAAAGGTGACAAGGAGCATTGTGATGATATGGGCAGAGAACTTTGTGATGACAGGGGTCATGGAGCATTGTGATGAAAAGTGCCATCGAATATTGTGCTGACAGGGATCATGGAGCATTTTGGTAAGAGAGGCCTTGGAGATTTGTGAAGGCAGGCGTCATGGGGCATTGTGATGACAGCGGTCTTGGAGCATTGTGATGAAAGGGGTCATGGAGCACTGTGATTACAGGAGCCATGGAGCATTGTGAATACAAAGACTATGGAGCATTGAGACGACAGGTTTCATGGAGCATTGTGATGAAAGTGATCATGGATCATTGTGATGACAAGTGTCCTGGAACCTTGTGATGACACGGTTCATGGAGCATTGTGATGACAAGGACCATGGCGAATTGTGATGACATCTGTCATGGGGCATTGTGATGACAGTGGTCATCTAGAATTGTGATGAAATTTATCATGGAGCACTGTGATGACAGGGGCCATGGAACATTGTGATGACAAAGGCCATGGAGCATTGTGATGACAAGTGTCATGGGGCATTTTGATGACATTGGCATGGAGCATTATGATGACAAGAGTTCTGGAGCATTTTGATGAAAAGGGCATGGAGCATTGCGATGACAGGGCCCATGGAGCATTGCAATGAAAAGGGCAGGGAACACTGTGATGACTGGGTTCATGGAGCATTGTGATGAAAGGGGCCATGGAGCATTGAGATGACAGGCGTCATGAGGCATGGTGATGACACTGGTCATGGAGCATTGTGATCAAAGAGATCATGGAGCAATATGATAACAGGGGCCATGGAGCATTGTGATGACAGGTGTATTGGAGCATTGTGATGAAAGTAGTCATGGATCATTGTGATGACATGTGTCCTGGAACACTGTGATGACACAGTTCATCGAGTATTGTGATGACACGGGTCATAGCGAATTGTGATGACAGGTGTCATGGGGCATTGTGATGACATTGATCATCTAGGAATTGTGATGAAATGTATCATGGAGAACTGTGATGACTGGGGGCATGAAGCATTGTTATGAAAATTGTCCTGGATTATGTGATGACAGCAGTCATGGAGAATTGTGATACCAGGGATTATGCAGCATTGTGTTGACAAGGGTATGGACTATTGTGATGACAATGGTCATGGAGCAATGTGATGAAAGTTTTCATGGAACATCGTGATGAAAACTGCCTGGGAGCATTGTGACGATAAAGGCCATGGAGCATTGTGATGACAAGTGTCATGGAGCATTGTAATGAAAGGTTTCATTGTGCACTGTGATGACAAGGGGGATGGAGTATTGTGATGAAACTGGTCCTGGAGCATTGTGATAACAGAAGCCGTGGAGCATTGTGATGACAGGCATCATGGAGCATTGTGAAGAAAGGGACGATGGGGAATTGTAATGACAATAGAGAAATGTGATGAAAATGGTCAGCGAGCATAGTGATTAAAGTGGTCATTGAGAATTGTGATGAAAAGCGACATAGAGCATTCTGATGACAAAGGTCAGGGAGAACTGTAATGACCAGGGTCATGTAGCATTGTGATGACACGGTCATGGAACATTGTGATGACAAGAATTCTGGAGCATTGTGATGACAAGGGCCATGGAGCATTGTGATGCCACGGTCATGGAACATTGTGATGACAAGAATTCAAGAGCATTGTTATGACAAGGGCCATGGAGCATTGTGATGCCACGGTCATGGAACATTGTGATGACAAGAATTCTGGAGCATTGTGAGGAAAAAGGCATGGAGCATTTTGATTATAGGGGACATGGAACATTGTGATGACAAAGGCCATGGAGCACTGTGGTGACGGGTGTCATGGAGCATTGAGATGAAACGGGTCATGGACCATTATGATGACAGTGGTCATGGAGAATTGTGATGACAGTGGCCACGGGGAATTTGGATGAAAGGCGTACTGGAGCATTTTGAGGAAATGTTTCATGGAGACTTGTGATGACAAGGGCAGTTGAGCATCATGATGACAGGGGTCATGGGGCATTGTGCTGAAAGCGGTCATGGAGCATTGCGATGAAAAGCGCTATGGAGCATTGTGATGACAAGGGCCATGGAGCAATGTGAATACAAGGTACATGGAGCCTTGTGATGACAAGGGTCATGGATCATTGTAAAAACAGATATCTTTGGGCATTGTGATGACAGGGGCATGGAGCATTTTTATGTAAGTTGCCATGGACAATTGTGATGAAAGGGATCATGTGGATTTGTAATGACAAGGGCCATGGAGCATTGGGATGAAACAAATCTTGGAGTATTTTGATGAGAGTTGTCATGGAACATTGCGATGAAAAGCACCAAGGAACGTTGTGATGACAAGGGCCATCGAGCATTGTGATGACAAGTGTCATGGAGCATTGTGATGACAGGTGTCATGGAGCATCGTGATGACAAATGCCATGGAGAATTGTGATAAGAGGTGGCATTGGGCATTGTGATGAAAGGGTTCATGGAGTACTGTGATTACAGGAGGCATGGAGCATTGTGATAACAAGTGACATGGAGAATAGTGATGACAGGCGTCATAGAGCATTGTGATGACAAGTGCCATTTAGCATTTTGATGACAGGAGTCATCAGGCATTGTGTTGACAGGAGTCACGGAGCATTGTGATGACATGGGCCATGGAGCATTGTGAAGACAAGATTCATGGAGCATTGTGATGACACGGGCATGAAGCATGGTGATGAAAACAGACCTGGAGCATTGTGATGACAAGGGCATGGAGCATTGTGATTACAGGAGACATGGAACATTGTGATGTTATTGGCAGGGATCATTGTGATTACAGGGATCATAGAGCCTTGTGATGACAACTGTCATGCAATATTGGGCTGACACAGATCATGGAGCATTTTGATGAGAGTGGCCTTGGAGCACAGTGATGAGAAACGTCATGGGTCATTACGGTGACAGTGGTCAAGGAGCATTGTGATGAAAGTGTTCATGGAGCAATGTGATTATCGGGACAATGGAACATTGGGAATACAAAGGCCATGGAGCATTGAGATAACAGAGTTCATGGGGCATTGTGATGAATGTTGTCATGGATCTCTTTGATGACAAGTGTCCTGAAACCTAGTGATGACACGGTTCATACAGCATTGAGATAACAAGGGCCAAGGCGAATTGTGATGACACGTGTCTTGGGGCATTGTGATGACATTGGTCACCTTGCATTGTGATGACAATGGTCATGTAGAATTTTGATTAAAGTTATCATGGATCACTGTGATGCCAAAGGCCAAGGAACATTTTGATGACAAATGTCATTGAGCAATGGGATGACACGGGAATGGAGTATTATGCTGACAAGTGTTCTGGAGCATTGTGATTACAGGGGCCATGGAGCATTGTGAGGACAAAGGCATGGAGCATAGTGATGACAGGGGTCATTGAGCATTGTGATTACAAGACCATGAGGCATTGTGATGACAGGGGCCTTGGAGCATTGTGATGACAATGGTCATCAAGCATAGTGATGACAGGGGTCATAGAGCATTGTGAAGAGAAAGACCATGGAGCATGGTGATGACAGAGGCCATGGAACATTGTGGTGACAAGGCCATGTACCACTGTGATTACAAGGGTCATGGAGCATTGTGATGACAAGAGCAGGGAACCTTGTGGTGACCAGGGTCATGGAGACTTTTGATGACACCTTTCCTGGAACGTTGTGATGACAGGGTTCATGGACCATTGTGTTGAAAGGGAACATGGAGAAGTGTGATTACAGGGTCCATGGAGCATTGTGAATACATAGGCCATGGAACAATGTGATGACAGGGTTCATGTAGCATTGTGATGACAGGGTCATGGAGCATTGTGATTACAGGTGTTAAGGGGCACTGTGATGACAGGGGGCATGGAGCATTGTGATGAAAATTGTCCTGGAGCATTGTGATGACAGCAGTCACAGAGAGTTGGGATGAAAGGTATCATGCAGCATTGTGATGACAACTGTCATGGATCATTTTGATGACAGGGGTCATGGATTATTCTGATAACAAGGTTCATAAAGCAATTTGATGACATGGGTCATGGAGCATTGTCTTGACACGGGCATGGAGCATTGTAATGATAGGATATCTGGAGCATTGTGATGAAAAGGGGATGGAGCATTTTGATGACAGGGTCCAAGGAGCATTGTGTTGACAATGGCATGGAGCATTGTGATGAAAAGGGTACTGGAGCACTGTGAGGAAAGGAGTCATGGATCAATGTGATGACAGGGGTCATGGAGCTTGTGATGACAACGGTCATGGAGCATTGTGATGACAGTGGTCATGGAGCTTTGTGATGACAAGCGTCATGGATCATTGTGATGACAGGGGTCATGGAGCTTTGTGATGACAAGGGTCATGGATCATTGTGATGACAGGGGTCATGGAGCTTTGTGATGACAAGGTTCATGGAGCATTGTGATGACATGGTCAAGGAACATTGCGATGACAAGAATTCTGGAGCATTGTGATGAAAGGGCATGGAGCATTGTGATTAAAGGTGACAAGGAGCATTGTGATGATATGGGCAGAGAACTTTGTGATGACAGGGGTCATGGAGCATTGTGATGAAAAGTGCCATCGAATATTGTGCTGACAGGGATCATGGAGCATTTTGGTAAGAGAGGCCTTGGAGATTTGTGAAGGCAGGCGTCATGGGGCATTGTGATGACAGCGGTCTTGGAGCATTGTGATGAAAGGGGTCATGGAGCACTGTGATTACAGGAGCCATGGAGCATTGTGAATACAAAGACTATGGAGCATTGAGACGACAGGGTTCATGGAGCATTGTGATGAAAGTGATCATGGATCATTGTGATGACAAGTGTCCTGGAACCTTGTGATGACACGGTTCATGGAGCATTGTGATGACAAGGACCATGGCGAATTGTGATGACATCTGTCATGGGGCATTGTGATGACAGTGGTCATGTAGAATTGTGATGAAAGTTATCATGGAGCACTGTGATGACAGGGGCCATGGAACATTGTGATGACAAAGGCCATGGAGCATGGTGATGACAAGTGTCATGGGGCATTTTGATGACATTGGCATGGAGCATTATGATGACAAGAGTTCTGGAGCATTTTGATGAAAAGGGCATGGAGAATTGTGATGACAGGGGCCATGGAACATTGTGATGACAAAGGCCATGGAGCATTGTGATGACAAGTGTCATGGGGCATTTTGATGACATTGGCATGGAGCATTATGATGACAAGAGTTCTGGAGCATTTTGATGACAAGGGCATGGAGCATTGTGATGACAGGGCCCATGGAGCATTGCGATGAAAAGTGCAGGGAACACTGTGATGACTGGGTTCATGGAGCATTGTGACGAAAGGGGCCATAGAGCATTGAGATGACAGGCGTCATGAGGCATGGTGATGACACTGGTCATGGAGCATTGTGATCAAAGAGATCATGGAGCAATATGATAACAGGGGCCATGGAGCATTGTGATGACAGGTGTATTGGAGCATTGTGATGAAAGTAGTCATGGATCATTGTGATGACATGTGTCCTGGAACACTGTGATGACACAGTTCATCGAGTATTGTGATGACAAGGGTCATAGCGAATTGTGATGACAGGTGTCATGGGGCATTGTGATGACATTGATCATCTAGGAATTGTGATGAAATGTATCATGGAGCACTGTGATGACTGGGGGCATGAAGCATTGTTATGAAAATTGTCCTGGATTATGTGATGACAGCAGTCATGGAGAATTGTGATGACAGGGATTATGCAGCATTGTGTTGACAAGGGTATGGACTATTGTGATGACAATGGTCATGGAGCAATGTGATGAAAGTTTTCATGGAACATCGTGATGAAAAGTGCCCGGGAGCATTGTGACGATAAAGGCCATGGAGCATTGTGATGACAAGTGTCATGGAGCATTGTAATGAAAGGTTTCATTGTGCACTGTGATGACAAGGGGGATGGAGTATTGTGATGTAACTGGTCCTGGAACATTGTGATAACAGAAGCCGTGGAGCATTGTGATGACAGGCATCATGGAGCATTGTGAAGAAAGGGACGATGGGGAATTGTAATGACAATAGAGAAATGTGATGAAAATGGTCAGCGAGCATAGTGATTAAAGTGGTCATTGAGAATTGTGATGAAAAGCGACATAGAGCATTGTGATGACAAAGGTCAGGGAGAACTGTGATGACCAGGGTCATGTAGCATTGTGATGACACAGTCATGGAACATTGTGATGACAAGAATTCAAGAGCATTGGGATGACAAGGGCCATGGAGCATTGTGATGCCACGGTCATGGAACATTGTGATGACAAGAATTCTGGAGCATTGTGAGGAAAAAGGCATGGAGCATTTTGATTATAGGGGACATGGAACATTGTGATGACAAAGGCCATGGAGCACTGTGGTGACGGGTGTCATGGAGCATTGAGATGAAACGGGTCATGGACCATTATGATGACAGTGGTCATGGAGAATTGTGATGACAGTGGCCACGGGGAATTTGGATGAAAGGCGTACTGGAGCATTTTGAGGAAATGTTTCATGGAGACTTGTGATGACAAGGGCAGTTGAGCATCATGATGACAGGGGTCATGGGGCATTGTGCTGAAAGCGGTCATGGAGCATTGCGATGAAAAGCGCTATGGAGCATTGTGATGACAAGGGCCATGGAGCAATGTGAATACAAGGTACATGGAGCCTTGTGATGACAAGGGTCATGGATCATTGTAAAAACAGATATCTTTGGGCATTGTGATGAC
Organism: Balaenoptera physalus; assembly: GCF_965194825.1. NCBI lineage: Eukaryota > Metazoa > Chordata > Mammalia > Artiodactyla > Balaenopteridae > Balaenoptera > Balaenoptera physalus. The sequence continues at coordinate 15,862 of NW_028124612.1, forward strand.
AGGGGCATGGAGCAATGTGAATACAAGGGACATGGAGCCTTGTGATGACAAGGGTCATGGATCATTGTAAAAACAGATATCTTTGGGCATTGTGATGACAGGGGCATGGAGCATTTTTATGTAAGTTGCCATGGACAATTGTGATGAAAGGGATCATGTGGATTTGTAATGACCAGGGCCATGGAGCATTGAGATGAAACAAATCTTGGAGTATTTTGATGAGAGTTGTCATGGAACATTGCGATGAAAAGCACCAAGGAACCTTGTGATGACAAGGGCCATCGAGCATTTTGATGACAAGTGTCATGGAGCATTGTGATGACAGGTGTCATGGAGCATCGTGATGACAAATGCCATGGAGAATTGTGATAAGAGGTGGCATTGGGCATTGTGATGAAAGGGGTCATGGAGTACTGTGATTACAGGGGCCATGGAGCATTGTGAAAACAAGTGACATGGAGAATAGTGATGACAGGCGTCATAGAGCATTGTGATGACAAGTGCCATTTAGCATTTTGATGACAGGAGTCATCAGGCATTGTGTTGACAGGAGTCACGGAGCATTGTGATGACATGGGCCATGGAGCATTGTGAAGACAAGATTCATGGAGCATTGTGATGACACGGGCATGAAGCATGGTGATGAAAACAGACCTGGAGCATTGTGATGACAAGGGCATGGAGCATTGTGATTACAGGAGACATGGAACATTGTGATGTTATTGGCAGGGATCATTGTGATTACAGGGATCATAGAGCCTTGTGATGACAACTGTCATGCAATATTTGGCTGACACAGATCATGGAGCATTTTGATGAGAGTGGCCTTGGAGCACAGTGATGAGAAACGTCATGGGTCATTACGGTGACAGTGGTCAAGGAGCATTGTGATGAAAGTGTTCATGGAGCAATGTGATTATCGGGACAATGGAACATTGGGAATACAAAGGCCATGGAGCATTGAGATAACAGAGTTCATGGGGCATTGTGATGAATGTTGTCATGGATCTCTTTGATGACAAGTGTCCTGAAACCTAGTGATGACACGGTTCATACAGCATTAAGATAACAAGGGCCAAGGCGAATTGTGATGACACGTGTCTTGGGGCATTGTGATGACATTGGTCACCTTGCATTGTGATGACAATGGTCATGTAGAATTTTGATTAAAGTTATCATGGATCACTGTGATGCCAAAGGCCAAGGAACATTTTGATGACAAATGTCATTGAGCAATGGGATGACACGGGAATGGAGTATTATGCTGACAAGTGTTCTGGAGCATTGTGATTACAGGGGCCATGGAGCATTGTGATGACAAAGGAATGGAGCATTGTGATGACAGGGGTCATTGAGCATTGTGATTACAAGACCATGAGGCATTGTGATTACTGGGGCCTTGGAGCATTGTGATGACAATGGTCATCAAGCATAGTGATGACAGGGGTCATAGAGCATTGTGATGAGAAAGACCATGGAGCATGGTGATGACAGAGGCCATGGAACATTGTGGTGACAAGGCCATGTACCACTGTGATTACAAGGGTCATGGAGCATTGTGATGACAAGAGCAGGGAACCTTGTGGTGACCAGGGTCATGGAGACTTTTGATGACAACTTTCATGGAACGTTGTGATGACAGGGTTCATGGACCATTGTGTTGAAAGGGAACATGGAGCAGTGTGATTACAGGGTCCATGGAGCATTGTGAATACATAGGCCATGGAACAATGTGATGACAGGGGTCATGTAGCATTGTGATGACAGGGTCATGGAGCATTGTGATTACAGGTGTTAAGGGGCACTGTGATGACAGGGGGCATGGAGCATTGTGATGAAAATTGTCCTGGAGCATTGTGATGACAGCGGTGACAGAGAGTTGGGATGAAAGGTATCATGCAGCATTGTGATGACAACTGTCATGGATCATTTTGATGACAGGGGTCATGGATTATTCTGATAACAAGGTTCATAAAGCAATTTGATGACATGGTTCATGGAGCATTGTGTTGACACCGGCATGGAGCATTGTAATGATAGGATATCTGGATCATTGTGATGAAAAGGGGATGGAGCATTTTGATGACAGGGTCCAAGGAGCATTGTGCTGACAATGGCATGGAGCATTGTGATGAAAAGGGTACTGGAGCACTGTGAGGAAAGGAGTCATGGATCAATGTGATGACAGGGGTCATGGAGCTTTGTGATGACAACGGTCATGGAGCATTGTGATGACAGTGGTCATGCAGCTTTGTGATGACAAGCGTCATGGATCATTGTGATGACAGGGGTCATGGAGCTTTGTGATGACAAGTTTCATGGAGCATTGTGATGACACGGTCAAGGAACATTGCGATGACAAGAATTCTGGAGCATTGTGATGAAAGGGGGAGCATTGTGATTAAAGGTGACAAGGAGCATTGTGATGATATGGGCAGAGAACTTTGTGATGACAGGGGTCATGGAGCATTGTGATGAAAAGTGCCATCGAATATTGTGCTGACAGGGATCATGGAGCATTTTGGTAAGAGAGGCCTTGGAGATTTGTGAAGGCAGGCGTCATGGGGCATTGTGATGACAGCGGTCTTGGAGCATTGTGATGAAAGGGGTCATGGAGCACTGTGATTACAGGAGCCATGGAGCATTGTGAATACAAAGACTATGGAGCATTGAGACGACAGGGTTCATGGAGCATTGTGATGAAAGTGATCATGGATCACTGTGATGACAAGTGTCCTGGAACCTTGTGATGACACGGTTCATGGAGCATTGTGATGACAAGGACCATGGCGAATTGTGATGACATCTGTCATGGGGCATTGTGATGACAGTGGTCATCTAGAATTGTGATGAAAGTTATCATGGAGCACTGTGATGACAGGGGCCATGGAACATTGTGATGACAAAGGCCATGGAGCATTGTGATGACAAGTGTCATGGGGCATTTTGATGACATTGGCATGGAGCATTATGATGACAAGAGTTCTGGAGCATTTTGATGACAAGGGCATGGAGAATTGTGATGACAGGGGCCATGGAACATTGTGATGACAAAGGCCATGGAGCATTGTGATGACAAGTGTCATGGGGCATTTTGATGACATTGGCATGGAGCATTATGATGACAAGAGTTCTGGAGCATTTTGATGACAAGGGCATGGAGCATTGTGATGACAGGGCCCATGGAGCATTGCGATGAAAAGTGCAGGGAACACTGTGATGACTGGGTTCATGGAGCATTGTGATGAAAGGGGCCATGGAGCATTGAGATGACAGGCGTCATGAGGCATGGTGATGACACTGGTCATGTAGCATTGTGATCAAAAAGATCATGGAGCAATATGATAACAGGGGCCATGGAGCATTGTGATGACATGTGTATTGGAGCATTTTGATGAAAGTAGTCATGGATCATTGTGATGACATGTGTCCTGGAACACTGTGATGACACAGTTCATCGAGTATTGTGATGACAAGGGTCATAGCGAATTGTGATGACAGGTGTCATGGGGCATTGTGATGACATTGATCATCTAGGAATTGTGATGAAATGTATCATGGAGCACTGTGATGACTGGGGGCATGAAGCATTGTTATGAAAATTGTCCTGGATTATGTGATGACAGCAGTCATGGAGAATTGTGATGACAGGGATTATGCAGCATTGTGTTGACAAGGGTATGGACTATTGTGATGACAATGGTCATCGAGCAATGTGATGAAAGTTTTCATGGAACATCGTGATGAAAAGTGCCTGGGAGCATTGTGACGATAAAGGCCATGGAGCGTTGTGATGACAAGTGTCATGGAGCATAGTAATGAAAGGTTTCATTGTGCACTGTGATGACAAGGGGGATGGAGTATTGTGATGAAACTGGTCCTGGAGCATTGTGATAACAGAAGCCGTGGAGCATTGTGATGACAGGCATCATGGAGCATTGTGAAGAAAGGGACGATGGGGAATTGTAATGACAATAGAGAAATGTGATGAAAATGGTCAGCGAGCATAGTGATTAAAGTGGTCATTGAGAATTGTGATGAAAAGCGACATAGAGCATTGTGATGACAAAGGTCAGGGAGAACTGTGATGACCAGGGTCATGTAGCATTGTGATGACACGGTCATGGATCATTGTGATGACAAGAATTCTGGAGCATTGTGATGACAAGGGCCATGGAGCATTGTGATGCCACATTCATGGAACATTGAGATGACAAGAATTCTGGAGCATTGTGAGGAAAAAGGCATGGAGCATTTTGATTATAGGGGACATGGAACATTGTGATGACAAAGGCCATGGAGCACTGTGGTGACGGGTGTCATGGAGCATTGAGATGAAACGGGTCATGGACCATTATGATGACAGTGGTCATGGAGAATTGTGATGACAGTGGCCACGGGGAATTTGGATGAAAGGCGTACTGGAGCATTTTGAGGAAATGTTTCATGGAGACTTGTGATGACAAGGGCAGTTGAGCATCATGATGACAGGGGTCATGGGGCATTGTGCTGAAAGCGGTCATGGAGCATTGCGATGAAAAGCGCTATGGAGCATTGTGATGACAAGGGCCGTGGAGCAATGTGAATACAAGGGACATGGAGCCTTGTGATGACAAGGGTCATGGATCATTGTAAAAACAGATATCTTTGGGCATTGTGATGACAGGGGCATGGAGCAATGTGAATACAAGGGACATGGAGCCTTGTGATGACAAGGGTCATGGATCATTGTAAAAACAGATATCTTTGGGCATTGTGATGACAGGGGCATGGAGCATTTTTATGTAAGTTGCCATGGACAATTGTGATGAAAGGGATCATGTGGATTTGTAATGACAAGGGCCATGGAGCATTGAGATGAAACAAATCTTGGAGTATTTTGATGAGAGTTGTCATGGAACATTGCGATGAAAAGCACCAAGGAACCTTGTGATGACAAGGGCCATCGAGCATTTTGATGACAAGTGTCATGGAGCATTGTGATGACAGGTGTCATGGAGCATCGTGATGACAAATGCCATGGAGAATTGTGATAAGAGGTGGCATTGGGCATTGTGATGAAAGGGGTCATGGAGTACTGTGATTACAGGGGCCATGGAGCATTGTGAAAACAAGTGACATGGAGAATAGTGATGACAGGCGTCATAGAGCATTGTGATGACAAGTGCCATTTAGCATTTTGATGACAGGAGTCATCAGGCATTGTGTTGACAGGAGTCACGGAGCATTGTGATGACATGGGCCATGGAGCATTGTGAAGACAAGATTCATGGAGCATTGTGATGACACGGGCATGAAGCATGGTGATGAAAACAGACCTGGAGCATTGTGATGACAAGGGCATGGAGCATTGTGATTACAGGAGACATGGAACATTGTGATGTTATTGGCAGGGATCATTGTGATTACAGGGATCATAGAGCCTTGTGATGACAACTGTCATGCAATATTGGGCTGACACAGATCATGGAGCATTTTGATGAGAGTGGCCTTGGAGCACAGTGATGAGAAACGTCATGGGTCATTACGGTGACAGTGGTCAAGGAGCATTGTGATGAAAGTGTTCATGGAGCAATGTGATTATCGGGACAATGGAACATTGGGAATACAAAGGCCATGGAGCATTGAGATAACAGAGTTCATGGGGCATTGTGATGAATGTTGTCATGGATCTCTTTGATGACAAGTGTCCTGAAACCTAGTGATGACACGGTTCATACAGCATTGAGATAACAAGGGCCAAGGCGAATTGTGATGACACGTGTCTTGGGGCATTGTGATGACATTGGTCACCTTGCATTGTGATGACAATGGTCATGTAGAATTTTGATTAAAGTTATCATGGATCACTGTGATGCCAAAGGCCAAGGAACATTTTGATGACAAATGTCATTGAGCAATGGGATGACACGGGAATGGAGTATTATGCTGACAAGTGTTCTGGAGCATTGTGATTACAGGGGCCATGGAGCATTGTGATGACAAAGGAATGGAGCATTGTGATGACAGGGGTCATTGAGCATTGTGATTACAAGACCATGAGGCATTGTGATGACTGGGGCCTTGGAGCATTGTGATGACAATGGTCATCAAGCATAGTGATGACAGGGGTCATAGAGCATTGTGATGAGAAAGACCATGGAGCATGGTGATGACAGAGGCCATGGAACATTGTGGTGACAAGGCCATGTACCACTGTGATTACAAGGGTCATGGAGCATTGTGATGACAAGAGCAGGGAACCTTGTGGTGACCAGGGTCATGGAGACTTTTGATGACAACTTTCCTGGAACGTTGTGATGACAGGGTTCATGGACCATTGTGTTGAAAGGGAACATGGAGCAGTGTGATTACAGGGTCCATGGAGCATTGTGAATACATAGGCCATGGAACAATGTGATGACAGGGGTCATGTAGCATTGTGATGACAGGGTCATGGAGCATTGTGATTACAGGTGTTAAGGGGCACTGTGATGACAGGGGGCATGGAGCATTGTGATGAAAATTGTCCTGGAGCATTGTGATGACAGCGGTGACAGAGAGTTGGGATGAAAGGTATCATGCAGCATTGTGATGACAACTGTCATGGATCATTTTGATGACAGGGGTCATGGATTATTCTGATAACAAGGTTCATAAAGCAATTTGATGACATGGTTCATGGAGCATTGTGTTGACACCGGCATGGAGCATTGTAATGATAGGATATCTGGATCATTGTGATGAAAAGGGGATGGAGCATTTTGATGACAGGGTCCAAGGAGCATTGTGCTGACAATGGCATGGAGCATTGTGATGAAAAGGGTACTGGAGCACTGTGAGGAAAGGAGTCATGGATCAATGTGATGACAGGGGTCATGGAGCTTTGTGATGACAACGATCATGGAGCATTGTGATGACAGTGGTCATGGAGCTTTGTGATGACAAGCGTCATGGATCATTGTGATGACAGGGGTCATGGAGCTTTGTGATGACAAGGGTCATGGATCATTGTGATGACAGGGGTCATGCAGCTTTGTGATGACAAGGTTCATGGAGCATTGTGATGACACGGTCAAGGAACATTGCGATGACAAGAATTCTGGAGCATTGTGATGAAAGGGGGAGCATTGTGATTAAAGGTGACAAGGAGCATTGTGATGATATGGGCAGAGAACTTTGTGATGACAGGGGTCATGGAGCATTGTGATGAAAAGTGCCATCGAATATTGTGCTGACAGGGATCATGGAGCATTTTGGTAAGAGAGGCCTTGGAGATTTGTGAAGGCAGGCGTCATGGGGCATTGTGATGAGAGCGGTCTTGGAGCATTGTGAGGAAATGGGTCATGGAGCACTGTGATTACAGGAGCCATGGAGCATTGTGAATACAAAGACAATGGAGCATTGAGACGACAGGGTTCATGGAGCATTGTGATGAAAGTGATCATGGATCATTGTGATGACAAATGTCCTGGAACCTTGTGATGACACGGTTCATGGAGCATTGTGATGACAAGGACCATGGCGAATTGTGATGACATCTGTCATGGGGCATTGTGATGAGAGTTGTCATCTAGAATTGTGATGAAAGTTATCATGGAGTACTGGGATGACAGGGGCCATGGAACATTGTGATGACAAAGGCCATGGAGCATTGTGATGACAAGCGTCATGGGGCATTTTGATGACATTGGCATGGAGCATTATGATGACAAGAGTTCTGGAGCATTTTGATGACAAGGGCATGGAGAATTGTGATGACAGGGGCCATGGAATATTGTGATGACAAAGGCCATGGAGCATTGTGATGACAAGTGTCATGGGGCATTTTGATGACATTGGCATGGAGCATTATGATGACAAGAGTTCTGGAGCATTTTGATGAAAAGGGCATGGAGCATTGTGATGACAGGGCCCATGGAGCATTGCGATGAAAAGGGCAGGGAACACTGTGATGACTGGGTTCATGGAGCATTGTGATGAAAGGGGCCATGGAGCATTGAGATGACAGGCGTCATGAGGCATGGTGATGACACTGGTCATGGAGCATTGTGATCAAAGAGATCATGGAGCAATATGATAACAGGGGCCACGGAGCATTGTGATGACAGGTGTATTGGAGCATTGTGATGGAAGTAGTCATGGATCATTGTGATGACATGTGTCCTGGAACACTGTGATGACACAGTTCATCGAGTATTGTGATGACAAGGGTCATAGTGAATTGTGATGACAGGTGTCATGGGGCATTGTGATGACATTGATCATCTAGGAATTGTGATGAAATGTATCATGGAGCACTGTGATGACTGGGTGCATGAAGCATTGTTATGAAAATTGTCCTGGATTATGTGATGACAGCAGTCATGGAGAATTGTGATGACAGGGATTATGCAGCATTGTGTTGACAAGGGTATGGACTATTGTGATGACAATGGTCATGGAGCAATGTGATGAAAGTTTTCATGGAACATCGTGATGAAAAGTGCCTGGGAGCATTGTGACGATAAAGGCCATGGAGCATTGTGATGACAAGTGTCATGGAGCATTGTAATGAAAGGTTTCATTGTGCACTGTGATGACAAGGGGGATGGAGTATTGTGATGAAACTGGTCCTGGAGCATTGTGATAACAGAAGCCGTGGAGCATTGTGATGACAGGCATCATGGAGCATTGTGAAGAAAGGGACGATGGGGAATTGTAATGACAATAGAGAAATGTGATGAAAATGGTCAGCGAGCATAGTGATTAAAGTGGTCATTGAGAATTGTGATGAAAAGCGACATAGAGCATTGTGATGACAAAGGTCAGGGAGAACTGTGATGACCAGGGTCATGTAGCATTGTGATGACACGGTCATGGAACATTGTGATGACAAGAATTCTGGAGCATTGTGATGACAAGGGCCATGGAGCATTGTGATGCCACGGTCATGGAACATTGTGATGACAAGAATTCTGGAGCATTGTGAGGAAAAAGGCATGGAGCATTTTGATTATAGGGGACATGGAACATTGTGATGACAAAGGCCATGGAGCACTGTGGTGACGGGTGTCATGGAGCATTGAGATGAAACGGGTCATGGACCATTATGATGACAGTGGTCATGGAGAATTGTGATGACAGTGGCCACGGGGAATTTGGATGAAAGGCGTACTGGAGCATTTTGAGGAAATGTTTCATGGAGACTTGTGATGACAAGGGCAGTTGAGCATCATAATGACAGGGGTCATGGGGCATTGTGCTGAAAGCGGTCATGGAGCATTGCGATGAAAAGCGCTATGGAGCATTGTGATGACAAGGGCCATGGATCATTGTAAAAACAGATATCTTTGGGCATTGTGATGACAGGGGCATGGAGCATTTTTATGTAAGTTGCCATGGACAATTGTGATGAAAGGGATCATGTGGATTTGTAATGACAAGGGCCATGGAGCATTGGGATGAAACAAATCTTGGAGTATTTTGATGAGAGTTGTCATGGAACATTGCGATGAAAAGCACCAAGGAACATTGTGATGACAAGGGCCATCGAGCATTGTGATGACAAGTGTCATGGAGCATTGTGATGACAGGTGTCATGGAGCATCGTGATGACAAATGCCATGGAGAATTGTGATAAGAGGCGGCATTGGGCATTGTGATGAAAGGGGTCATGGAGTACTGTGATTACAGGGGCCATGGAGCATTGTGATAACAAGTGACATGGAGAATAGTGATGACAGGCGTCATAGAGCATTGTGATGACAAGTGCCATTTAGCATTTTGATGACAGGAGTCATCAGGCATTGTGTTGACAGGAGTCACGGAGCATTGTGATGACATGGGCCATGGAGCATTGTGAAGACAAGATTCATGGAGCATTGTGATGACACGGGCATGAAGCATGGTGATGAAAACAGACCTGGAGCATTGTGATGACAAGGGCATGGAGCATTGTGATTACATGAGACATGGAACATTGTGATGTTATTGGCAGGGATCATTGTGATTACAGGGATCATAGAGCCTTGTGATGACAACTGTCATGCAATATTGGGCTGACACAGATCATGGAGCATTTTGATGAGAGTGGCCTTGGAGCACAGTGATGAGAAACGTCATGGGTCATTACGGTGACAGTGGTCAAGGAGCATTGTGATGAAAGTGTTCATGGAGCAATGTGATTATTGGGACAATGGAACATTGGGAATACAAAGGCCATGGAGCATTGAGATAACAGAATTCATGGGGCATTGTGATGAATGTTGTCATGGATCTCTTTGATGACAAGTGTCCTGAAACCTAGTGATGACACGGTTCATACAGCATTGAGATAACAAGGGCCAAGGCGAATTGTGATGACACGTGTCTTGGGGCATTGTGATGACATTGGTCACCTTGCATTGTGATGACAATGGTCATGTAGAATTTTGATTAAAGTTATCATGGATCACTGTGATGCCAAAGGCCAAGGAACATTTTGATGACAAATGTCATTGAGCAATGGGATGACACGGGAATGGAGTATTATGCTGACAAGTGTTCTGGAGCATTGTGATTACAGGGGCCATGGAGCATTGTGATGACAAAGGCATGGAGCGTTGTGATGACAGGGGTCATTGAGCATTGTGATTACAAGACCATGAGGCATTGTGATGACAGGGGCCTTGGAGCATTGTGATGACAATGGTCATCAAGCATAGTGATGACAGGGGTCATAGAGCATTGTGATGAGAAAGACCATGGAGCATGGTGATGACAGAGGCCATGGAACATTGTGGTGACAAGGCCATGTACCACTGTGATTACAAGGGTCATGGAGCATTGTGATGACAAGAGCAGGGAACCTTGTGGTGACCAGGGTCATGGAGACTTTTGATGACAACTTTCATGGAACGTTGTGATGACAGGGTTCATGGACCATTGTGTTGAAAGGGAACATGGAGCAGTGTGATTACAGGGTCCATGGAGCATTGTGAATACATAGGCCATGGAACAATGTGATGACAGTGGTCATGTAGCATTGTGATGACAGGGTCATGGAGCATTGTGATTACAGGTGTTAAGGGGCACTGTGATGACAGGGGGCATGGAGCATTGTGATGAAAATTGTCCTGGAGCATTGTGATGACAGCGGTGACAGAGAGTTGGGATGAAAGGTATCATGCAGCATTGTGATGACAACTGTCATGGATCATTGTGATGACAGGGGTCATGGATTATTCTGATAACAAGGTTCATAAAGCAATTTGATGACATGGGTCATGGAGCATTGTGTTTACACGGGCATGGAGCATTGTAATGATAGGATATCTGGAGCATTGTGATGAAAAGGGGATGGAGCATTTTGATGAGAGGGTCCAAGGAGCATTGTGCTGACAATGGTATGGAGCATTGTGATGAAAAGGGTACTGGAGCACTGTGAGGAAAGGAGTCATGGATCAATGTGATGACAGGGGTCATGGAGCTTTGTGATGACAACGATCATGGAGCATTGTGATGACAGTGGTCATGGAGCTTTGTGATGACAAGTGTCATGGATCATTGTGATGACAGGGGTCATGGAGCTTTGTGATGACAAGGTTCATGGAGCATTGTGATGACACGGTCAAGGAACATTGCGATGACAAGAATTCTGGAGCATTGTGATGAAAGGGGGAGCATTGTGATTAAAGGTGACAAGGAGCATTGTGATGATATGGGCAGAGAACTTTTTGATGACAGGGGTCATGGAGCATTGTGATGAAAAGTGCCATCGAATATTGTGCTGACAGGGATCATGGAGCATTTTGGTAAGAGAGGCCTTGGAGATTTGTGAAGGCAGGCGTCATGGGGCATTGTGATGAGAGCGGTCTTGGAGCATTGTGAGGAAAGGGGTCATGGAGCACTGTGATTACAGGAGCCATGGAGCATTGTGAATACAAAGACTATGGAGCATTGAGACGACAGGGTTCATGGAGCATTGTGATGAAAGTGATCATGGATCATTGTGATGACAAGTGTCCTGGAACCTTGTGATGACACGGTTCATGGAGCATTGTGATGACAAGGACCATGGCGAATTGGGATGACATCTGTCATGGGGCATTGTGATGACAGTGGTCATCTAGAATTGTGATGAAAGTTATCATGGAGCACTGTGATGACAGGGGCCATGGAACATTGTGATGACAAAGGCCATGGAGCATTGTGATGACAAGTGTCATGGGGCATTTTGATGACATTGGCATGGAGCATTATGATGACAAGAGTTCTGGAGCATTTTGATGACAAGGGCATGGAGCATTGTGATGACAGGGCCCATGGAGCATTGCGATGAAAAGGGCAGGGAACACTGTGATGACTGGGTTCATGGAGCATTGTGATGAAAGGGGCCATGGAGCATTGAGATGACAGGCGTCATGAGGCATGGTGATGACACTGGTCATGGAGCATTGTGATCAAAGAGATCATGGAGCAATATGATAACAGGGGCCACGGAGCATTGTGATGACAGGTGTATTGGAGCATTGTGATGGAAGTAGTCATGGATCATTGTGATGACATGTGTCCTGGAACACTGTGATGACACAGTTCATCGAGTATTGTGATGACAAGGGTCATAGTGAATTGTGATGACAGGTGTCATGGGGCATTGTGATGACATTGATCATCTAGGAATTGTGATGAAATGTATCATGGAGCACTGTGATGACTGGGGGCATGAAGCATTGTTATGAAAATTGTCCTGGATTATGTGATGACAGCAGTCATGGAGAATTGTGATGACAGGGATTATGCAGCATTGTGTTGACAAGGCTATGGACTATTGTGATGACAATGGTCATGGAGCAATGTGATGAAAGTTTTCATGGAACATCGTGATGAAAAGTGCCTGGGAGCATTGTGACGATAAAGGCCATGGAGCATTGTGATGACAAGTGTCATGGAGCATTGTAATGAAAGGTTTCATTGTGCACTGTGATGACAAGGGGGATGGAGTATTGTGATGAAACTGGTCCTGGAGCATTGTGATAACAGAAGCCGTGGAGCATTGTGATGACAGGCATCATGGAGCATTGTGAAGAAAGGGAAGATGGGGAATTGTAATGACAATAGAGAAATGTGATGAAAATGGTCAGCGAGCATAGTGATTAAAGTGGTCATTGAGAATTGTGATGAAAAGCGACATAGAGCATTGTGATGACAAAGGTCAGGGAGAACTGTGATGACCAGGGTCATGTAGCATTGTGATGACACGGTCATGGAACATTGTGATGACAAGAATTCTGGAGCATTGTGATGACAAGGGCCATGGAGCATTGTGATGCCACGGTCATGGATCATTGTGATGACAAGAATTCTGGAGCATTGTGAGGAAAAAGGCATGGAGCATTTTGATTATAGGGGACATGGAACATTGTGATGACAAAGGCCATGGAGCACTGTGGTGACGGGTGTCATGGAGCATTGAGATGAAACGGGTCATGGACCATTATGATGACAGGGGTCATGGAGAATTGTGATGACAGTGGCCACGGGGAATTTGGATGAAAGGCGTACTGGAGCATTTTGAGGAAATGTTTCATGGAGACTTGTGATGACAAGGGCAGTTGAGCATCATGATGACAGGGGTCATGGGGCATTGTGCTGAAAGCGGTCATGGAGCATTGCGATGAAAAGCGCTATGGAGCATTGTGATGACAAGGGCTATGGAGCAATGTGAATACAAGGGACATGGAGCCTTGTGATGACAAGGGTCATGGATCATTGTAAAAACAGATATCTTTGGGCATTGAGATGACAGGGGCATGGACCATTTTTATGTAAGTTGCCATGGACAATTGTGATGAAAGGGATCATGTGGATTTGTAATGACAAGGGCCATGGAGCATTGGGATGAAACAAATCTTGGAGTATTTTGATGAGAGTTGTCATGGAACATTGCGATGAAAAGCACCAAGGAACATTGTGATGACAAGGGCCATCGAGCATTGTGATGACAAGTGTCATGGAGCATTGTGATGACAGGTGTCATGGAGCATCGTGATGACAAATGCCATGGAGAATTGTGATAAGAGGCGGCATTGGGCATTGTGATGAAAGGGGTCATGGAGTACTGTGATTACAGGGGCCATGGAGCATTGTGATAACAAGTGACATGGAGAATAGTGATGACAGGCGTCATAGAGCATTGTGATGACAAGTGCCATTTAGCATTTTGATGACAGGAGTCATCAGGCATTGTGTTGACAGGAGTCACGGAGCATTGTGATGACATGGGCCATGGAGCATTGTGAAGACAAGATTCATGGAGCATTGTGATGACACGGGCATGAAGCATGGTGATGAAAACAGACCTGGAGCATTGTGATGACAAGGGCATGGAGCATTGTGATTACATGAGACATGGAACATTGTGATGTTATTGGCAGGGATCATTGTGATTACAGGGATCATAGAGCCTTGTGATGACAACTGTCATGCAATATTGGGCTGACACAGATCATGGAGCATTTTGATGAGAGTGGCCTTGGAGCACAGTGATGAGAAACGTCATGGGTCATTACGGTGACAGTGGTCAAGGAGCATTGTGATGAAAGTGTTCATGGAGCAATGTGATTATTGGGACAATGGAACATTGGGAATACAAAGGCCATGGAGCATTGAGATAACAGAATTCATGGGGCATTGTGATGAATGTTGTCATGGATCTCTTTGATGACAAGTGTCCTGAAACCTAGTGATGACACGGTTCATACAGCATTGAGATAACAAGGGCCAAGGCGAATTGTGATGACACGTGTCTTGGGGCATTGTGATGACATTGGTCACCTTGCATTGTGATGACAATGGTCATGTAGAATTTTGATTAAAGTTATGATGGATCACTGTGATGCCAAAGGCCAAGGAACATTTTGATGACAAATGTCATTGAGCAATGGGATGACACGGGAATGGAGTATTATGCTGACAAGTGTTCTGGAGCATTGTGATTACAGGGGCCATGGAGCATTGTGATGACAAAGGCATGGAGCGTTGTGATGACAGGGGTCATTGAGCATTGTGATTACAAGACCATGAGGCATTGTGATGACAGGGGCCTTGGAGCATTGTGATGACAATGGTCATCAAGCATAGTGATGACAGGGGTCATAGAGCATTGTGATGAGAAAGACCATGGAGCATGGTGATGACAGAGGCCATGGAACATTGTGGTGACAAGGCCATGTACCACTGTGATTACAAGGGTCATGGAGCATTGTGATGACAAGAGCAGGGAACCTTGTGGTGACCAGGGTCATGGAGACTTTTGATGACAACTTTCATGGAACGTTGTGATGACAGGGTTCATGGACCATTGTGTTGAAAGGGAACATGGAGCAGTGTGATTACAGGGTCCATGGAGCATTGTGAATACATAGGCCATGGAACAATGTGATGACAGTGGTCATGTAGCATTGTGATGACAGGGTCATGGAGCATTGTGATTACAGGTGTTAAGGGGCACTGTGATGACAGGGGGCATGGAGCATTGTGATGAAAATTGTCCTGGAGCATTGTGATGACAGCGGTGACAGAGAGTTGGGATGAAAGGTATCATGCAGCATTGTGATGACAACTGTCATGGATCATTGTGATGACAGGGGTCATGGATTATTCTGATAACAAGGTTCATAAAGCAATTTGATGACATGGGTCATGGAGCATTGTGTTGACACGGGCATGGAGCATTGTAATGATAGGATATCTGGAGCATTGTGATGAAAAGGGGATGGAGCATTTTGATGAGAGGGTCCAAGGAGCATTGTGCTGACAATGGTATGGAGCATTGTGATGAAAAGGGTACTGGAGCACTGTGAGGAAAGGAGTCATGGATCAATGTGATGACAGGGGTCATGGAGCTTTGTGATGACAACGATCATGGAGCATTGTGATGACAGTGGTCATGGAGCTTTGTGATGACAAGTGCCATGGATCATTGTGATGACAGGGGTCATGGAGCTTTGTGATGACAAGGTTCATGGATCATTGTGATGACAGGGGTCATGCAGCTTTGTGATGACAAGGTTCATGGAGCATTGTGATGACACGGTCAAGGAACATTGCGATGACAAGAATTCTGGAGCATTGTGATGAAAGGGGGAGCATTGTGATTAAAGGTGACAAGGAGCATTGTGATGATATGGGCAGAGAACTTTTTGATGACAGGGGTCATGGAGCATTGTGATGAAAAGTGCCATCGAATATTGTGCTGACAGGGATCATGGAGCATTTTGGTAAGAGAGGCCTTGGAGATTTGTGAAGGCAGGCGTCATGGGGCATTGTGATGAGAGCGGTCTTGGAGCATTGTGATGAAAGGGGTCATGGAGCACTGTGATTACAGGAGCCATGGAGCATTGTGAATACAAAGACTATGGAGCATTGAGACGACAGGGTTCATGGAGCATTGTGATGAAAGTGATCATGGATCATTGTGATGACAAGTGTCCTGGAACCTTGTGATGACACGGTTCATGGAGCATTGTGATGACAAGGACCATGGCGAATTGGGATGACATCTGTCATGGGGCATTGTGATGACAGTGGTCATCTAGAATTGTGATGAAAGTTATCATGGAGCACTGTGATGACAGGGGCCATGGAACATTGTGATGACAAAGGCCATGGAGCATTGTGATGACAAGTGTCATGGGGCATTTTGATGACATTGGCATGGAGCATTATGATGACAAGAGTTCTGGAGCATTTTGATGACAAGGGCATGGAGAATTGTGATGACAGGGGCCATGGAATATTGTGATGACAAAGGCCATGGAGCATTGTGATGACAAGTGTCATGGGGCATTTTGATGACATTGGCATGGAGCATTATGATGACAAGAGTTCTGGAGCATTTTGATGAAAAGGGCATGGAGCATTGTGATGACAGGGCCCATGGAGCATTGCGATGAAAAGGGCAGGGAACACTGTGATGACTGGGTTCATGGAGCATTGTGATGAAAGGGGCCATGGAGCATTGAGATGACAGGCGTCATGAGGCATGGTGATGACACTGGTCATGGAGCATTGTGATCAAAGAGATCATGGAGCAATATGATAACAGGGGCCACGGAGCATTGTGATGACAGGTGTATTGGAGCATTGTGATGACACAGTTCATCGAGTATTGTGATGACAAGGGTCATAGTGAATTGTGATGACAGGTGTCATGGGGCATTGTGATGACATTGATCATCTAGGAATTGTGATGAAATGTATCATGGAGCACTGTGATGACTGGGTGCATGAAGCATTGTTATGAAAATTGTCCTGGATTATGTGATGACAGCAGTCATGGAGAATTGTGATGACAGGGATTATGCAGCATTGTGTTGACAAGGCTATGGACTATTGTGATGACAATGGTCATGGAGCAATGTGATGAAAGTTTTCATGGAACATCGTGATGAAAAGTGCCTGGGAGCATTGTGACGATAAAGGCCATGGAGCATTGTGATGACAAGTGTCATGGAGCATTGTAATGAAAGGTTTCATTGTGCACTGTGATGACAAGGGGGATGGAGTATTGTGATGAAACTGGTCCTGGAGCATTGTGATAACAGAAGCCGTGGAGCATTGTGATGACAGGCATCATGGAGCATTGTGAAGAAAGGGACGATGGGGAATTGTAATGACAATAGAGAAATGTGATGAAAATGGTCAGCGAGCATAGTGATTAAAGTGGTCATTGAGAATTGTGATGAAAAGCGACATAGAGCATTGTGATGACAAAGGTCAGGGAGAACTGTGATGACCAGGGTCATGTAGCATTGTGATGACACGGTCATGGAACATTGTGATGACAAGAATTCTGGAGCATTGTGATGACAAGGGCCATGGAGCATTGTGATGCCACGGTCATGGAACATTGTGATGACAAGAATTCTGGAGCATTGTGAGGAAAAAGGCATGGAGCATTTTGATTATAGGGGACATGGAACATTGTGATGACAAAGGCCATGGAGCACTGTGGTGACGGGTGTCATGGAGCATTGAGATGAAACGGGTCATGGACCATTATGATGACAGTGGTCATGGAGAATTGTGATGACAGTGGCCACGGGGAATTTGGATGAAAGGCGTACTGGAGCATTTTGAGGAAATGTTTCATGGAGACTTGTGATGACAAGGGCAGTTGAGCATCATAATGACAGGGGTCATGGGGCATTGTGCTGAAAGCGGTCATGGAGCATTGCGATGAAAAGCGCTATGGAGCATTGTGATGACAAGGGCCACGGATCATTGTAAAAACAGATATCTTTGGGCATTGTGATGACAGGGGCATGGAGCATTTTTATGTAAGTTGCCATGGACAATTGTGATGAAAGGGATCATGTGGATTTGTAATGACAAGGGCCATGGAGCATTGGGATGAAACAAATCTTGGAGTATTTTGATGAGAGTTGTCATGGAACATTGCGATGAAAAGCACCAAGGAACATTGTGATGACAAGGGCCATCGAGCATTGTGATGACAAGTGTCATGGAGCATTGTGATGACAGGTGTCATGGAGCATCGTGATGACAAATGCCATGGAGAATTGTGATAAGAGGCGGCATTGGGCATTGTGATGAAAGGGGTCATGGAGTACTGTGATTACAGGGGCCATGGAGCATTGTGATAACAAGTGACATGGAGAATAGTGATGACAGGCGTCATAGAGCATTGTGATGACAAGTGCCATTTAGCATTTTGATGACAGGAGTCATCAGGCATTGTGTTGACAGGAGTCACGGAGCATTGTGATGACATGGGCCATGGAGCATTGTGAAGACAAGATTCATGGAGCATTGTGATGACACGGGCATGAAGCATGGTGATGAAAACAGACCTGGAGCATTGTGATGACAAGGGCATGGAGCATTGTGATTACATGAGACATGGAACATTGTGATGTTATTGGCAGGGATCATTGTGATTACAGGGATCATAGAGCCTTGTGATGACAACTGTCATGCAATATTGGGCTGACACAGATCATGGAGCATTTTGATGAGAGTGGCCTTGGAGCACAGTGATGAGAAACGTCATGGGTCATTACGGTGACAGTGGTCAAGGAGCATTGTGATGAAAGTGTTCATGGAGCAATGTGATTATTGGGACAATGGAACATTGGGAATACAAAGGCCATGGAGCATTGAGATAACAGAATTCATGGGGCATTGTGATGAATGTTGTCATGGATCTCTTTGATGACAAGTGTCCTGAAACCTAGTGATGACACGGTTCATACAGCATTGAGATAACAAGGGCCAAGGCGAATTGTGATGACACGTGTCTTGGGGCATTGTGATGACATTGGTCACCTTGCATTGTGATGACAATGGTCATGTAGAATTTTGATTAAAGTTATCATGGATCACTGTGATGCCAAAGGCCAAGGAACATTTTGATGACAAATGTCATTGAGCAATGGGATGACACGGGAATGGAGTATTATGCTGACAAGTGTTCTGGAGCATTGTGATTACAGGGGCCATGGAGCATTGTGATGACAAAGGCATGGAGCGTTGTGATGACAGGGGTCATTGAGCATTGTGATTACAAGACCATGAGGCATTGTGATGACAGGGGCCTTGGAGCATTGTGATGACAATGGTCATCAAGCATAGTGATGACAGGGGTCATAGAGCATTGTGATGAGAAAGACCATGGAGCATGGTGATGACAGAGGCCATGGAACATTGTGGTGACAAGGCCATGTACCACTGTGATTACAAGGGTCATGGAGCATTGTGATGACAAGAGCAGGGAACCTTGTGGTGACCAGGGTCATGGAGACTTTTGATGACAACTTTCATGGAACGTTGTGATGACAGGGTTCATGGACCATTGTGTTGAAAGGGAACATGGAGCAGTGTGATTACAGGGTCCATGGAGCATTGTGAATACATAGGCCATGGAACAATGTGATGACAGTGGTCATGTAGCATTGTGATGACAGGGTCATGGAGCATTGTGATTACAGGTGTTAAGGGGCACTGTGATGACAGGGGGCATGGAGCATTGTGATGAAAATTGTCCTGGAGCATTGTGATGACAGCGGTGACAGAGAGTTGGGATGAAAGGTATCATGCAGCATTGTGATGACAACTGTCATGGATCATTGTGATGACAGGGGTCATGGATTATTCTGATAACAAGGTTCATAAAGCAATTTGATGACATGGGTCATGGAGCATTGTGTTGACACGGGCATGGAGCATTGTAATGATAGGATATCTGGAGCATTGTGATGAAAAGGGGATGGAGCATTTTGATGAGAGGGTCCAAGGAGCATTGTGCTGACAATGGTATGGAGCATTGTGATGAAAAGGGTACTGGAGCACTGTGAGGAAAGGAGTCATGGATCAATGTGATGACAGGGGTCATGGAGCTTTGTGATGACAACGATCATGGAGCATTGTGATGACAGTGGTCATGGAGCTTTGTGATGACAAGTGCCATGGATCATTGTGATGACAGGGGTCATGGAGCTTTGTGATGACAAGGTTCATGGATCATTGTGATGACAGGGGTCATGCAGCTTTGTGATGACAAGGTTCATGGAGCATTGTGATGACACGGTCAAGGAACATTGCGATGACAAGAATTCTGGAGCATTGTGATGAAAGGGGGAGCATTGTGATTAAAGGTGACAAGGAGCATTGTGATGATATGGGCAGAGAACTTTTTGATGACAGGGGTCATGGAGCATTGTGATGAAAAGTGCCATCGAATATTGTGCTGACAGGGATCATGGAGCATTTTGGTAAGAGAGGCCTTGGAGATTTGTGAAGGCAGGCGTCATGGGGCATTGTGATGAGAGCGGTCTTGGAGCATTGTGATGAAAGGGGTCATGGAGCACTGTGATTACAGGAGCCATGGAGCATTGTGAATACAAAGACTATGGAGCATTGAGACGACAGGGTTCATGGAGCATTGTGATGAAAGTGATCATGGATCATTGTGATGACAAGTGTCCTGGAACCTTGTGATGACACGGTTCATGGAGCATTGTGATGACAAGGACCATGGCGAATTGGGATGACATCTGTCATGGGGCATTGTGATGACAGTGGTCATCTAGAATTGTGATGAAAGTTATCATGGAGCACTGTGATGACAGGGGCCATGGAACATTGTGATGACAAAGGCCATGGAGCATTGTGATGACAAGTGTCATGGGGCATTTTGATGACATTGGCATGGAGCATTATGATGACAAGAGTTCTGGAGCATTTTGATGACAAGGGCATGGAGCATTGTGATGACAGGGCCCATGGAGCATTGCGATGAAAAGGGCAGGGAACACTGTGATGACTGGGTTCATGGAGCATTGTGATGAAAGGGGCCATGGAGCATTGAGATGACAGGCGTCATGAGGCATGGTGATGACACTGGTCATGGAGCATTGTGATCAAAGAGATCATGGAGCAATATGATAACAGGGGCCACGGAGCATTGTGATGACAGGTGTATTGGAGCATTGTGATGGAAGTAGTCATGGATCATTGTGATGACATGTGTCCTGGAACACTGTGATGACACAGTTCATCGAGTATTGTGATGACAAGGGTCATAGTGAATTGTGATGACAGGTGTCATGGGGCATTGTGATGACATTGATCATCTAGGAATTGTGATGAAATGTATCATGGAGCACTGTGATGACTGGGGGCATGAAGCATTGTTATGAAAATTGTCCTGGATTATGTGATGACAGCAGTCATGGAGAATTGTGATGACAGGGATTATGCAGCATTGTGTTGACAAGGCTATGGACTATTGTGATGACAATGGTCATGGAGCAATGTGATGAAAGTTTTCATGGAACATCGTGATGAAAAGTGCCTGGGAGCATTGTGACGATAAAGGCCATGGAGCATTGTGATGACAAGTGTCATGGAGCATTGTAATGAAAGGTTTCATTGTGCACTGTGATGACAAGGGGGATGGAGTATTGTGATGAAACTGGTCCTGGAGCATTGTGATAACAGAAGCCGTGGAGCATTGTGATGACAGGCATCATGGAGCATTGTGAAGAAAGGGAAGATGGGGAATTGTAATGACAATAGAGAAATGTGATGAAAATGGTCAGCGAGCATAGTGATTAAAGTGGTCATTGAGAATTGTGATGAAAAGCGACATAGAGCATTGTGATGACAAAGGTCAGGGAGAACTGTGATGACCAGGGTCATGTAGCATTGTGATGACACGGTCATGGAACATTGTGATGACAAGAATTCTGGAGCATTGTGATGACAAGGGCCATGGAGCATTGTGATGCCACGGTCATGGATCATTGTGATGACAAGAATTCTGGAGCATTGTGAGGAAAAAGGCATGGAGCATTTTGATTATAGGGGACATGGAACATTGTGATGACAAAGGCCATGGAGCACTGTGGTGACGGGTGTCATGGAGCATTGAGATGAAACGGGTCATGGACCATTATGATGACAGTGGTCATGGAGAATTGTGATGACAGTGGCCACGGGGAATTTGGATGAAAGGCGTACTGGAGCATTTTGAGGAAATGTTTCATGGAGACTTGTGATGACAAGGGCAGTTGAGCATCATGATGACAGGGGTCATGGGGCATTGTGCTGAAAGCGGTCATGGAGCATTGCGATGAAAAGCGCTATGGAGCATTGTGATGACAAGGGCTATGGAGCAATGTGAATACAAGGGACATGGAGCCTTGTGATGACAAGGGTCATGGATCATTGTAAAAACAGATATCTTTGGGCATTGTGATGACAGGGGCATGGAGCATTTTTATGTAAGTTGCCATGGACAATTGTGATGAAAGGGATCATGTGGATTTGTAATGACAAGGGCCATGGAGCATTGGGATGAAACAAATCTTGGAGTATTTTGATGAGAGTTGTCATGGAACATTGCGATGAAAAGCACCAAGGAACATTGTGATGACAAGGGCCATCGAGCATTGTGATGACAAGTGTCATGGAGCATTGTGATGACAGGTGTCATGGAGCATCGTGATGACAAATGCCATGGAGAATTGTGATAAGAGGCGGCATTGGGCATTGTGATGAAAGGGGTCATGGAGTACTGTGATTACAGGGGCCATGGAGCATTGTGATAACAAGTGACATGGAGAATAGTGATGACAGGCGTCATAGAGCATTGTGATGACAAGTGCCATTTAGCATTTTGATGACAGGAGTCATCAGGCATTGTGTTGACAGGAGTCACGGAGCATTGTGATGACATGGGCCATGGAGCATTGTGAAGACAAGATTCATGGAGCATTGTGATGACACGGGCATGAAGCATGGTGATGAAAACAGACCTGGAGCATTGTGATGACAAGGGCATGGAGCATTGTGATTACATGAGACATGGAACATTGTGATGTTATTGGCAGGGATCATTGTGATTACAGGGATCATAGAGCCTTGTGATGACAACTGTCATGCAATATTGGGCTGACACAGATCATGGAGCATTTTGATGAGAGTGGCCTTGGAGCACAGTGATGAGAAACGTCATGGGTCATTACGGTGACAGTGGTCAAGGAGCATTGTGATGAAAGTGTTCATGGAGCAATGTGATTATTGGGACAATGGAACATTGGGAATACAAAGGCCATGGAGCATTGAGATAACAGAATTCATGGGGCATTGTGATGAATGTTGTCATGGATCTCTTTGATGACAAGTGTCCTGAAACCTAGTGATGACACGGTTCATACAGCATTGAGATAACAAGGGCCAAGGCGAATTGTGATGACACGTGTCTTGGGGCATTGTGATGACATTGGTCACCTTGCATTGTGATGACAATGGTCATGTAGAATTTTGATTAAAGTTATCATGGATCACTGTGATGCCAAAGGCCAAGGAACATTTTGATGACAAATGTCATTGAGCAATGGGATGACACGGGAATGGAGTATTATGCTGACAAGTGTTCTGGAGCATTGTGATTACAGGGGCCATGGAGCATTGTGATGACAAAGGCATGGAGCGTTGTGATGACAGGGGTCATTGAGCATTGTGATTACAAGACCATGAGGCATTGTGATGACAGGGGCCTTGGAGCATTGTGATGACAATGGTCATCAAGCATAGTGATGACAGGGGTCATAGAGCATTGTGATGAGAAAGACCATGGAGCATGGTGATGACAGAGGCCATGGAACATTGTGGTGACAAGGCCATGTACCACTGTGATTACAAGGGTCATGGAGCATTGTGATGACAAGAGCAGGGAACCTTGTGGTGACCAGGGTCATGGAGACTTTTGATGACAACTTTCATGGAACGTTGTGATGACAGGGTTCATGGACCATTGTGTTGAAAGGGAACATGGAGCAGTGTGATTACAGGGTCCATGGAGCATTGTGAATACATAGGCCATGGAACAATGTGATGACAGTGGTCATGTAGCATTGTGATGACAGGGTCATGGAGCATTGTGATTACAGGTGTTAAGGGGCACTGTGATGACAGGGGGCATGGAGCATTGTGATGAAAATTGTCCTGGAGCATTGTGATGACAGCGGTGACAGAGAGTTGGGATGAAAGGTATCATGCAGCATTGTGATGACAACTGTCATGGATCATTGTGATGACAGGGGTCATGGATTATTCTGATAACAAGGTTCATAAAGCAATTTGATGACATGGGTCATGGAGCATTGTGTTGACACGGGCATGGAGCATTGTAATGATAGGATATCTGGAGCATTGTGATGAAAAGGGGATGGAGCATTTTGATGAGAGGGTCCAAGGAGCATTGTGCTGACAATGGTATGGAGCATTGTGATGAAAAGGGTACTGGAGCACTGTGAGGAAAGGAGTCATGGATCAATGTGATGACAGGGGTCATGGAGCTTTGTGATGACAACGATCATGGAGCATTGTGATGACAGTGGTCATGGAGCTTTGTGATGACAAGTGTCATGGATCATTGTGATGACAGGGGTCATGGAGCTTTGTGATGACAAGGGTCATGGATCATTGTGATGACAGGGGTCATGCAGCTTTGTGATGACAAGGTTCATGGAGCATTGTGATGACACGGTCAAGGAACATTGCGATGACAAGAATTCTGGAGCATTGTGATGAAAGGGGGAGCATTGTGATTAAAGGTGACAAGGAGCATTGTGATGATATGGGCAGAGAACTTTTTGATGACAGGGGTCATGGAGCATTGTGATGAAAAGTGCCATCGAATATTGTGCTGACAGGGATCATGGAGCATTTTGGTAAGAGAGGCCTTGGAGATTTGTGAAGGCAGGCGTCATGGGGCATTGTGATGAGAGCGGACTTGGAGCATTGTGAGGAAAGGGGTCATGGAGCACTGTGATTACAGGAGCCATGGAGCATTGTGAATACAAAGACTATGGAGCATTGAGACGACAGGGTTCATGGAGCATTGTGATGAAAGTGATCATGGATCATTGTGATGACAAGTGTCCTGGAACCTTGTGATGACACGGTTCATGGAGCATTGTGATGACAAGGACCATGGCGAATTGGGATGACATCTGTCATGGGGCATTGTGATGACAGTGGTCATCTAGAATTGTGATGAAAGTTATCATGGAGCACTGTGATGACAGGGGCCATGGAACATTGTGATGACAAAGGCCATGGAGCATTGTGATGACAAGTGTCATGGGGCATTTTGATGACATTGGCATGGAGCATTATGATGACAAGAGTTCTGGAGCATTTTGATGACAAGGGCATGGAGCATTGTGATGACAGGGCCCATGGAGCATTGCGATGAAAAGGGCAGGGAACACTGTGATGACTGGGTTCATGGAGCATTGTGATGAAAGGGGCCATGGAGCATTGAGATGACAGGCGTCATGAGGCATGGTGATGACACTGGTCATGGAGCATTGTGATCAAAGAGATCATGGAGCAATATGATAACAGGGGCCACGGAGCATTCTGATGACAGGTGTATTGGAGCATTGTGATGGAAGTAGTCATGGATCATTGTGATGACATGTGTCCTGGAACACTGTGATGACACAGTTCATCGAGTATTGTGATGACAAGGGTCATAGTGAATTGTGATGACAGGTGTCATGGGGCATTGTGATGACATTGATCATCTAGGAATTGTGATGAAATGTATCATGGAGCACTGTGATGACTGGGGGCATGAAGCATTGTTATGAAAATTGTCCTGGATTATGTGATGACAGCAGTCATGGAGAATTGTGATGACAGGGATTATGCAGCATTGTGTTGACAAGGCTATGGACTATTGTGATGACAATGGTCATGGAGCAATGTGATGAAAGTTTTCATGGAACATCGTGATGAAAAGTGCCTGGGAGCATTGTGACGATAAAGGCCATGGAGCATTGTGATGACAAGTGTCATGGAGCATTGTAATGAAAGGTTTCATTGTGCACTGTGATGACAAGGGGGATGGAGTATTGTGATGAAACTGGTCCTGGAGCATTGTGATAACAGAAGCCGTTTAGCATTGTGATGACAGGCATCATGGAGCATTGTGAAGAAAGGGAAGATGGGGAATTGTAATGACAATAGAGAAATGTGATGAAAATGGTCAGCGAGCATAGTGATTAAAGTGGTCATTGAGAATTGTGATGAAAAGCGACATAGAGCATTGTGATGACAAAGGTCAGGGAGAACTGTGATGACCAGGGTCATGTAGCATTGTGATGACACGGTCATGGAACATTGTGATGACAAGAATTCTGGAGCATTGTGATGACAAGGGCCATGGAGCATTGTGATGCCACGGTCATGGATCATTGTGATGACAAGAATTCTGGAGCATTCTGAGGAAAAAGGCATGGAGCATTTTGATTATAGGGGACATGGAACATTGTGATGACAAAGGCCATGGAGCACTGTGGTGACGGGTGTCATGGAGCATTGAGATGAAACGGGTCATGGACCATTATGATGACAGTGGTCATGGAGAATTGTGATGACAGTGGCCACGGGGAATTTGGATGAAAGGCGTACTGGAGCATTTTGAGGAAATGTTTCATGGAGACTTGTGATGACAAGGGCAGTTGAGCATCATGATGACAGGGGTCATGGGGCATTGTGCTGAAAGCGGTCATGGAGCATTGCGATGAAAAGCGCTATGGAGCATTGTGATGACAAGGGCTATGGAGCAATGTGAATACAAGGGACATGGAGCCTTGTGATGACAAGGGTCATGGATCATTGTAAAAACAGATATCTTTGGGCATTGTGATGACAGGGGCATGGAGCATTTTTATGTAAGTTGCCATGGACAATTGTGATGAAAGGGATCATGTGGATTTGTAATGACAAGGGCCATGGAGCATTGAGATGAAACAAATCTTGGAGTATTTTGATGAGAGTTGTCATGGAACATTGCGATGAAATGCACCAAGGAACATTGTGATGACAAGGGCCATCGAGCATTTTGATGACAAGTGTCATGGAGCATTGTGATGACAGGTGTCATGGAGCATCGTGATGACAAATGCCATGGAGAATTGTGATAAGAGGTGGCATTGGGCATTGTGATGAAAGGGGTCATGGAGTACTGTGATTACAGGGGCCATGGAGCATTGTGATAACAAGTGACATGGAGAATAGTGATGACAGGCGTCATAGAGCATTGTGATGACAAGTGCCATTTAGCATTTTGATGACAGGAGTCATCAGGCATTGTGTTGACAGGAGTCACAGAGTATTGTGATGACATGGGCCATGGAGCATTGTGAAGACAAGATTCATGGAGCATTGTGATGACACGGGCATGAAGCATGGTGATGAAAACAGACCTGGAGCATTGTGATGACAAGGGCATGGAGCATTGTGATTACAGGAGACATGGAACATTGTGATGTTATTGGCAGGGATCATTGTGATTACAGGGATCATAGAGCCTTGTGATGACAACTGTCATGCAATATTGGGCTGACACAGATCATGGAGCATTTTGATGAGAGTGGCCTTGGAGCACAGTGATGAGAAATGTCATGGGTCATTACGGTGACAGTGGTCAAGGAGCATTGTGATGAAAGTGTTCATGGAGCAATGTGATTATCGGGACAATGGAACATTGGGAATACAAAGGCCATGGAGCATTGAGATAACAGAGTTCATGGGGCATTGTGATGAATGTTGTCATGGATCTCTTTGATGACAAGTGTCCTGAAACCTAGTGATGACACGGTTCATACAGCATTGAGATAACAAGGGCCAAGGCGAATTGTGATGACACGTGTCTTGGAGCATTGTGATGACATTGTTCACCTTGCATTGTGATGACAATGGTCATGTAGAATTTTGATTAAAGTTATGATGGATCACTGTGATGCCAAAGGCCAAGGAACATTTTGATGACAAATGTCATTGAGCAATGGGATGACACGGGAATGGAGTATTATGCTGACAAGTGTTCTGGAGCATTGTGATTAAAGGGGCCATGGAGCATTGTGATGACAAAGGCATGGAGCGTTGTGATGACAGTGGTCATTGAGCATTGTGATTACAAGACCATGAGGCATTGTGATGACAGGGGCCTTGGAGCATTGTGATGACAATGGTCATCAAGCATAGTGATGACAGGGGTCATAGAGCATTGTGATGAGAAAGACCATGGAGCATGGTGATGACAGAGGCCATGGAACATTGTGGTGACAAGGCCATGTACCACTGTGATTACAAGGGTCATGGAGCATTGTGATGACAAGATCAGGGAACCTTGTGGTGACCAGGGTCATGGAGACTTTTGATGACAACTTTCATGGAACGTTGTGATGACAGGGTTCATGGACCATTGTGTTGAAAGGGAACATGGAGCAGTGTGATTACAGGGTCCATGGAGCATTGTGAATACATAGGCCATGGAACAATGTGATGACAGGGGTCATGTAGCATTGTGATGACAGGGTCATGGAGCATTGTGATTACAGGTGTTAAGGGGCACTGTGATGACAGGGGGCATGGAGCATTGTGATGAAAATTGTCCTGGAGCATTGTGATGACAGCGGTCACAGAGAGTTGGGATGAAAGGTATCATGCAGCATTGTGATGACAACTATCATGGATCATTTTGATGACAAGGGTCATGGATTATTCTGATAACAAGGTTCATGAAGCAATTTGATGACATGGGTCATGGAGCATTGTCTTGACACGGGCATGGAGCATTGTAATGATAGGATATCTGGAGCATTGTGATGAAAACGGGATGGAGCATTTTGATGACAGGGTCCAAGGAGCATTGTGCTGACAATGGCATGGAGCATTGTGATGAAAAGGGTACTAGAGCACTGTGAGGAAAGGAGTCATGGATCAATGTGATGACAGGGGTCATGGAGCTTTGTGATGACAAGCGTCATGGATCATTGTGATGACAGGGGTCATGGAGCTTTGTGATGACAAGGGTCATGGATCATTGTGATGACAGGGGTCATGGAGCTTTGTGATGACAAGGTTCATGGAGCATTGTGATGACACGGTCAAGGAACATTGCGATGACAAGAATTCTGGAGCATTGTGATGAAAGGGCATGGAGCATTGTGATTAAAGGTGACAAGGAGGATTGTGATGATATGGGCAGAGAACTTTGTGATGACAGGGGTCATGGAGCATTGTGATGAAAAGTGCCATCGAATATTGTGCTGACAGGGATCATGGAGCATTTTGGTAAGAGAGGCCTTGGAGATTTGTGAAGGCAGGCCTCATGGGGCATTGTGATGACAGCGGTCTTGGAGCATTGTGATGAAAGGGGTCATGGAGCACTGTGATTACAGGAGCCATGGAGCATTGTGAATACAAAGACTATGGAGCATTGAGACGACAGGGTTCATGGAGCATTGTGATGAAAGTGATCATGGATCATTGTGATGACAAGTGTCCTGGAACCTTGTGATGACACGGTTCATGGAGCATTGTGATGACAAGGACCATGGCGAATTGTGATGACATCTGTCATGGGGCATTGTGATGACAGTGGTCATCTAGAATTGTGATGAAAGTTATCATGGAGCACTGTGATGACAGGGGCCATGGAACATTGTGATGACAAAGGCCATGGAGCATTGTGATGACAAGTGTCATGGGGCATTTCGATGACATTGGCATGGAGCATTATGATGACAAGAGTTCTGGAGCATTTTGATGACAAGGCATGGAGAATTGTGATGACAGGGGCCATGGAACATTGTGATGACAAAGGCCATGGAGCATTGTGATGACAAGTGTCATGGGGCATTTTGATGACATTGGCATGGAGCATTATGATGACAAGAGTTCTGGAGCATTTTGATGACAAGGGCATGGAGCATTGTGATGACAGGGCCCATGGAGCATTGTGATGAAAAGGGCAGGGAACACTGTGATGACTGGGTTCATGGAGCATTGTGATGAAAGGGGCCATGGAGCATTGAGATGACAGGCGTCATGAGGCATGTTGATGACACTGGTCATGGAGCATTGTGATCAAAGAGATCATGGAGCAATATGATAACAGGGGCCATGGAGCATTGTGATGACAGGTGTATTGGAGCATTGTGATGAAAGTAGTCATGGATCATTGTGATGACATGTGTCCTGGAACACTGTGATGACACAGTTCTTCGAGTATTGTGATGACAAGGATCATAGCGAATTGTGATGACAGGTGTCATGGGGCATTGTGATGACATTGATCATCTAGGAATTGTGATGAAATGTATCATGGAGCACTGTGATGACTGGGGGCATGAAGCATTGTTATGAAAATTGTCCTGGAATATGTGATGACTGCAGTCGTGGAGAATTGTGATGACAGGGATTATGCAGCATTGTGTTGACAAGGCTATGGACTATTGTGATGACAATGGTCATGGAGCAATGTGATGAAAGTTTTCATGGAACATCGTGATGAAAAGTGCCTGGGAGCATTGTGACGATAAAGGCCATGGAGCATTGTGATGACAAGTGTCATGGAGCATTGTAATGAAAGGTTTCATTGTGCAGTGTGATGACAAGGGGATGGAGTATTGTGATGAAACTGGTCCTGGAGCATTGTGATAACAGAAGCCGTGGAGCATTGTGATGACAGGCATCATGGAGCATTGTGAAGAAAGGGACGATGGGGAATTGTAATGACAATAGAGAAATGTGATGAAAATGGTCAGCGAGCATAGTGATTAAAGTGGTCATTGAGAATTGTGATGAAAAGCGACATAGAGCATTGTGATGACAAAGGTCAGGGAGAACTGTGATGACCAGGGTCATGTAGCATTGTGATGACACGGTCATGGAACATTGTGATGACAAGAATTCTGGAGCATTGTGATGACAAGGGCCATGGAGCATTGTGATGCCACGGTTATGGAACATTGTGATGACAAGAATTCTGGAGCATTGTGAGGAAAAAGGCATGGAGCATTTTGATTATAGGGGACATGGAACATTGTGATGACAAAGGCCATGGAGCACTGTGGTGACGGGTGTCATGGAGCATTGAGATGAAACGGGTCATGGACAATTATGATGACAGTGGTCATGGAGAATTGTGATGACAGTGGCCACGGGGAATTTGGATGAAAGGCGTACTGGAGCATTTTGAGGAAATGTTTCATGGAGACTTGTGATGACAAGGGCAGTTGAGCATCATGATGACAGGGGTCATGGGGCATTGTGCTGAAAGCGGTCATGGAGCATTGCGATGAAAAGCGCTATGGAGCATTGTGATGACAAGGGCCATGGAGCAATGTGAATACAAGGGACATGGAGCCTTGTGATGACAAGGGTCATGGATCATTGTAAAAACAGATATCTTTGGGCATTGTGATGACAGGGGCATGGAGCATTTTTATGTAAGTTGCCATGGACAATTGTGATGAAATGGATCATGTGGATTTGTAATGACAAGGGCCATGGAGCATTGGGATGAAACAAATCTTGGAGTATTTTGATGAGAGTTGTCATGGAACATTGCTATGAAAAGCACCAAGGAACATTGTGATGACAAGGGCCATCGAGCATTGTGATGACAAGTGTCATGGAGCATTGTGATGACAGGTGTCATGGAGCATCGTGATGACAAATGCCATGGAGAATTGTGATAAGAGGTGGCATTGGGCATTGTGATGAAAGGGGTCATGGAGTACTGTGATTACAGGGGCCATGGAGCATTGTGATAACAAGTGACATGGAGAATAGTGATGACAGGCGTCATAGAGCATTGTGATGACAAGTGCCATTTAGCATTTTGATGACAGGAGTCATCAGGCATTGTGTTGACAGGAGTCAGGGAGCATTGTGATGACATGGGCCATGGAGCATTGTGAAGACAAGATTCATGGAGCATTGTGATGACACGGGCATGAAGCATGGTGATGAAAACAGACCTGGAGCATTGTGATGACAAGGGCATGGAGCATTGTGATTACAGGAGACATGGAACATTGTGATGTTATTGACAGGGATCATTGTGATTACAGGGATCATAGAGCCTTGTGATGACAACTGTCATGCAATATTGGGCTGACACAGATCATGGAGCATTTTGATGAGAGTGGCCTTGGAGCACAGTGATGAGAAACGTCATGGGTCATTACGGTGACAGTGGTCAAGGAGCATTGTGATGAAAGTGTTCATGGAGCAATGTGATTATCGGGACAATGGAACATTGGGAATACAAAGGCCATGGAGCATTGAGATAACAGAGTTCATGGGGCATTGTGATGAATGTTGTCATGGATCTCTTTGATGACAAGTGTCCTGAAACCTAGTGATGACACGGTTCATACAGCATTGAGATAACAAGGGCCAAGGCGAATTGTGATGACACGTGTCTTGGGGCATTGTGATGACATTGGTCACCTTGCATTGTGATGACAATGGTCATGTAGAATTTTGATTAAAGTTATGATGGATCACTGTGATGCCAAAGGCCAAGGAACATTTTGATGACAAATGTCATTGAGCAATGGGATGACACGGGAATGGAGTATTATGCTGACAAGTGTTCTGGAGCATTGTGATTACAGGGGCCATGGAACATTGTGATGAAAAAAGGCATGGAGCATTGTGATGACACTGGTCATTGAGCATTGTGATTACAAGACCATGAGGCATTGTGATGACAGGGGCCTTGGAGCATTGTGATGACAATGGTCATCAAGCATAGTGATGACAGGGGTCATAGAGCATTGTGATGAGAAATACCATGGAGCATGGTGATGACAGAGGCCATGGAACATTGTGGTGACAAGGCCATGTACCACTGTGATTACAAGGGTCATGGAGCATTGTGATGACAAGAGCAGGGAACCTTGTGGTGACCAGGGTCATGGAGACTTTTGATTACAACTTTCATGGAACGTTGTGATGACAGGGTTCATGGACCATTGTGTTGAAAGGGAACATGGAGAAGTGTGATTACAGGGTCCATGGAGCATTGTGAATACATAGGCCATGGAACAATGTGATGACAGGGGTCATGTAGCATTGTGATGACAGGGTCATGGAGCATTGTGATTACAGGTGTTAAGGGGCACTGTGATGACAGGGGGCATGGAGCATTGTGATGAAAATTGTCCTGGAGCATTGTGATGACAGCGGTGACAGAGAGTTGGGATGAAAGGTATCATGCAGCATTGTGATGACAACTGTCATGGATCATTTTGATGACAGGGGTCATGGATTATTCTGATAACAAGGTTCATAAAGCAATTTGATGACATGGGTCATGGAGCATTGTCTTGACACGGGCATGGAGCATTGTAATGATAGGATATCTGGAGCATTGTGATGAAAAGGGGATGGAGCATTTTGATGACAGGGTCCAAGGAGCATTGTGCTGACAATGGCATGGAGCATTGTGATGAAAAGTGTACTAGAGCACTGTGAGGAAAGGAGTCATGGATCAATGTGATGACAGGGGTCATGGAGCTTTGTGATGACAACGGTCATGGAGCATTTTGATGACAGTGGTCATGGAGCTTTGTGATGACAAGCGTCATGGATCATTGTGATGAGAGGGGTCATGGAGCTTTGTGATGGCAAGGGTCATGGATCATTGTGATGACAGGGGTCATGGAGCTTTGTGATGACAAGGTTCATAGAGCATTGTGATGACACGGTCAAGGAACATTGCGATGACAAGAATTCTGGAGCATTGTGATGAAAGGGCATGGAGCATTGTGATTAAAGGTGACAAGGAGCATTGTGATGATATGGGCAGAGAACTTTGTGATGACAGGGGTCATGGAGCATTGTGATGAAAAGTGCCATCGAATATTGTGCTGACAGGGATCATGGAGCATTTTGGTAAGAGAGGCCTTGGAGATTTGTGAAGGTAGGCGTCATGGGGCATTGTCATGACAGCGGTCTTGGAGCATTGTGATGAAAGGGGTCATGGAGCACTGTGATTACAGGAGCCATGGAACATTGTGAATACAAAGACTATGGAGCATTGAGACGACAGGGTTCATGGAGCATTGTGATGAAAGTGATCATGGATCATTGTGATGACAAGTGTCCTGGAACCTTGTGATGACACGGTTCATGGAGCATTGTGATGACAAGGACCATGGCGAATTGTGATGACATCTGTCATGGGGCATTGTGATGACAGTGGTCATCTAGAATTGTGATGAAAGTTATCATGGAGCACTGTGATGACAGGGGCCATGGAACATTGTGATGACAAAGGCCATGGAGCATTGTGATGACAAGTGTCATGGGGCATTTCGATGACATTGGCATGGAGCATTATGATGACAAGAGTTCTGGAGCATTTTGATGACAAGGGCATGGAGAATTGTGATGACAGGGGCCATGGAACATTGTGATGACAAAGGCCATGGAGCATTGTGATGACAAGTGTCATGGGGCATTTTGATGACATTGGCATGGAGCATTATGATGACAAGAGTTCTGGAGCATTTTGATGAATAGGGCATGGAGCATTGTGATGACAGGGCCCATGGAGCATTGTGATGAAAAGGGCAGGGAACAATGTGATGACTGTGTTCATGGAGCATTGTGATGAAAGGGGCCATGGAGCATTGAGATGACAGGCGTCATGAGGCATGGTGATGACACTGGTCATGGAGCATTGTGATCAAAGAGATCATGGAGCAATATGATAACAGGGGCCATGGAGCATTGTGATGACAGGTGTATTGGAGCATTGTGATGAAAGTAGTCATGGATCATTGTGATGACATGTGTCCTGGAACACTGTGATGACACAGTTCTTCGAGAATTGTGATGACAAGGATTATAGCGAATTGTGATGACAGGTGTCATGGGGCATTGTGATGACATTGATCATCTAGGAATTGTGATGAAATGTATCATGGAGCACTGTGATGACTGGGGGCATGAAGCATTGTTATGAAAATTGTCCTGGAATATGTGATGACTGCAGTCATGGAGAATTGTGATGACAGGGATTATGCAGCATTGTGTTGACAAGGCTATGGACTATTGTGATGACAATGGTCATGGAGCAATGTGATGAAAGTTTTCATGGAACATCGTGATGAAAAGTGCCTGGGAGCATTGTGACGATAAAGGCCATGGAGCATTGTGATGACAAGTGTCATGGAGCATTGTAATGAAAGGTTTCATTGTGCACTGTGATGACAAGGGGATGGAGTATTGTGATGAAACTGGTCCTGGAGCATTGTGATAACAGAAGCCGTGGAGCATTGTGATGACAGGCATCATGGAGCATTGTGAAGAAAGGGACGATGGGGAATTGTAATGACAATAGAGAAATGTGATGAAAATGGTCAGCGAGCATAGTGATTAAAGTGGTCATTGAGAATTGTGATGAAAAGCGACATAGAGCATTGTGATGACAAAGGTCAGGGAGAACTCTGATGACCAGGGTCATGTAGCATTGTGATGACACGGTCATGGAACATTGTGATGACAAGAATTCTGGAGCATTGTGATGACAAGGGCCATGGAGCATTGTGATGCCACGGTCATGGAACATTGTGATGACAAGAATTCTGGAGCATTGTGAGGAAAAAGGCATGGAGCATTTTGATTATAGGGGACATGGAACATTGTGATGACAAAGGCCATGGAGCACTGTGGTGACGGGTGTCATGGAGCATTGAGATGAAACGGGTCATGGACCATTATGATGACAGTGGTCATGGAGAATTGTGATGACAGTGGCCACGGGGAATTTGGATGAAAGGCGTACTGGAGCATTTTGAGGAAATGTTTCATGGAGACTTGTGATGACAAGGGCAGTTGAGCATCATGATGACAGGGGTCATGGGGCATTGTGCTGAAAGCGGTCATGGAGCATTGCGATGAAAAGCGCTATGGAGCATTGTGATGACAAGGGCCATGGAGCAATGTGAATACAAGGGACATGGAGCCTTGTGATGACAAGGGTCATGGATCATTGTAAAAACAGATATCTTTGGGCATTGTGATGACAGGGGCATGGACCATTTTTATGTAAGTTGCCATGGACAATTGTGATGAAAGGGATCATGTGGATTTGTAATGACAAGGGCCATGGAGCATTGGGATGAAACAAATCTTGGAGTATTTTGATGAGAGTTGTCATGGAACATTGCGATGAAAAGCACCAAGGAACATTGTGATGACAAGGGCCATCGAGCATTGTGATGACAAGTGTCATGGAGCATGGTGATGACAGGTGTCATGGAGCATCGTGATGACAAATGCCATGGAGAATTGTGATAAGAGGTGGCATTGGGCATTGTGATGAAAGGGGTCATGGAGTACTGTGATTACAGGGGCCATGGAGCATTGTGATAACAAGTGACATGGAGAATAGTGATGACAGGCGTCATAGAGCATTGTGATGACAAGTGCCATTTAGCATTTTGATGACAGGAGTCATCAGGCATTGTGTTGACAGGAGTCACGGAGCATTGTGATGACATGGGCCATGGAGCATTGTGAAGACAAGATTCATGGAGCATTGTGATGACACGGGCATGAAGCATGGTGATGAAAACAGACCTGGAGCATTGTGATGACAAGGGCATGGAGCATTGTGATTACAGGAGACATGGAACATTGTGATGTTATTGGCAGGGATCATTGTGATTACAGGGATCATAGAGCCTTGTGATGACAACTGTCATGCAATATTGGGCTGACACAGATCATGGAGCATTTTGATGAGAGTGGCCTTGGAGCACAGTGATGAGAAACGTCATGGGTCATTACGGTGACAGTGGTCAAGGAGCATTGTGATGAAAGTGTTCATGGAGCAATGTGATTATCGGGACAATGGAACATTGGGAATACAAAGGCCATGGAGCGTTGAGATAACAGAGTTCATGGGGCATTGTGATGAATGTTGTCATGGATCTCTTTGATGACAAGTGTCCTGAAACCTAGTGATGACACGGTTCATACAGCATTGAGATAACAAGGGCCAAGGCGAATTGTGATGACACGTGTCTTGGGGCATTGTGATGACATTGGTCACCTTGCATTGTGATGACAATGGTCATGTAGAATTTTGATTAAAGTTATGAAGGATCACTGTGATGCCAAAGGCCAAGGAACATTTTGATGACAAATGTCATTGAGCAATGGGATGACACGGGAATGGAGTATTATGCTGACAAGTGTTCTGGAGCATTGTGATTACAGGGGCCATGGAACATTGTGATGACAAAGGCATGGAGCGTTGTGATGACAGGGGTCATTGAGCATTGTGATTACA
Organism: Balaenoptera physalus; assembly: GCF_965194825.1. Taxonomy (NCBI): domain Eukaryota; kingdom Metazoa; phylum Chordata; class Mammalia; order Artiodactyla; family Balaenopteridae; genus Balaenoptera; species Balaenoptera physalus. The sequence continues at coordinate 53,510 of NW_028124612.1, forward strand.
AGACCATGAGGCATTGTGATGACAGGGGCCTTGGAGCATTGTGATGACAATGGTCATCAAGCATAGTGATGACAGGGGTCATAGAGCATTGTGATGAGAAAGACCATGGAGCATGGTGATGACAGAGGCCATGGAACATTGTGGTGACAAGGCCATGTACCACTGTGATTACAAGGGTCATGGAGCATTGTGATGACAAGAGCAGGGAACCTTGTGGTGACCAGGGTCATGGAGACTTTTGATGACAACTTTCATGGAACGTTGTGATGACAGGGTTCATGGACCATTGTGTTGAAAGGGAACATGGAGAAGTGTGATTACAGGGTCCATGGAGCATTGTGAATACATAGGCCATGGAACAATGTGATGACAGGGGTCATGTAGCATTGTGATGACAGGGTCATGGAGCATTGTGATTACAGGTGTTAAGGGGCACTGTGATGACAGGCGGCATGGAGCATTGTGATGAAAATTGTCCTGGAGCATTGTGATGACAGCGGTGACAGAGAGTTGGGATGAAAGGTATCATGCAGCATTGTGATGACAACTGTCATGGATCATTTTGATGACAGGGGTCATGGATTATTCTGATAACAAGGTTCATAAAGCAATTTGATGACATGGGTCATGGAGCATTGTCTTGACACGGGCATGGAGCATTGTAATGATAGGATATCTGGAGCATTGTGATGAAAAGGGGATGGAGCATTTTAATGACAGGGTCCAAGGAGCATTGTGCTGACAATGGCATGGAGCATTGTGATGAAAAGGGTACTAGAGCACTGTGAGGAAAGGAGTCATGGATCAATGTGATGACAGGGGTCATGGAGCTTTGTGATGACAACGGTCATGGAGCATTTTGATGACAGTGGTCATGGAGCTTTGTGATGACAAGCGTCATGGATCATTGTGATGAGAGGGGTCATGGAGTTTTGTGATGGCAAGGGTCATGGATCATTGTGATGACAGGGGTCATGGAGCTTTGTGATGACAAGGTTCATGGAGCATTGTGATGACACGGTCAAGGAACATTGCGATGACAAGCATTCTGGAGCATTGTGATGAAAGGGCATGGAGCATTGTGATTAAAGGTGACAAGGAGCATTGTGATGATATGGGCAGAGAACTTTGTGATGACAGGGGTCATGGAGCATTGTGATGAAAAGTGCCATCGAATATTGTGCTGACAGGGATCATGGAGCATTTTGGTAAGAGAGGCCTTGGAGATTTGTGAAGGTAGGCGTCATGGGGCATTGTCATAACAGCGGTCTTGGAGCATTGTGATGAAAGGGGTCATGGAGCACTGTGATTACAGGAGCCATGGAGCATTGTGAATACAAAGACTATGGAGCATTGAGACGACAGGGTTAATGGAGCATTGTGATGAAAGTGATCATGGATCATTGTGATGACAAGTGTCCTGGAACCTTGTGATGACAAGGACCATGGCGAATTGTGATGACATCTGTCATGGGGCATTGTGATGACAGTGGTCATCTAGAATTGTGATGAAAGTTATCATGGAGCACTGTGATGACAGGGGCCATGGAACATTGTGATGACAAAGGCCATGGAGCATTGTGATGACAAGTGTCATGGGGCATTTCGATGACATTGGCATGGAGCATTATGATGACAAGAGTTCTGGAGCATTTTGATGACAAGGGCATGGAGAATTGTGATGACAGGGGCCATGGAACATTGTGATGACAAAGGCCATGGAGCATTGTGATGACAAGTGTCATGTGGCATTTTGATGACATTGGCATGGAGCATTATGATGACAAGAGTTCTGGAGCATTTTGATGAATAGGGCATGGAGCATTGTGATGACAGGGCCCATGGAGCATTGTGATGAAAAGGGCAGGGAACAATGTGATGACTGTGTTCATGGAGCATTGTGATGAAAGGGGCCATGGAGCATTGAGATGACAGGCGTCATGAGGCATGGTGATGACACTGGTCATGGAGCATTGTGATCAAAGAGATCATGGAGCAATATGATAACAGGGGCCATGGAGCATTGTGATGACAGGTGTATTGGAGCATTGTGATGAAAGTAGTCATGGATCATTGTGATGACATGTGTCCTGGAACACTGTGATGACACAGTTCTTCGAGAATTGTGATGACAAGGATTATAGCGAATTGTGATGACAGGTGTCATGGGGCATTGTGATGACATTGATCATCTAGGAATTGTGATGAAATGTATCATGGAGCACTGTGATGACTGGGGGCATGAAGCATTGTTATGAAAATTGTCCTGGAATATGTGATGACTGCAGTCATGGAGAATTGTGATGACAGGGATTATGCAGCATTGTGTTGACAAGGCTATGGACTATTGTGATGACAATGGTCATGGAGCAATGTGATGAAAGTTTTCATGGAACATCGTGATGAAAAGTGCCTGGGAGCATTGTGACGATAAAGGCCATGGAGCATTGTGATGACAAGTGTCATGGAGCATTGTAATGAAAGGTTTCATTGTGCACTGTGATGACAAGGGGATGGAGTATTGTGATGAAACTGGTCCTGGAGCATTGTGATAACAGAAGCCGTGGAGCATTGTGATGACAGGCATCATGGAGCATTGTGAAGAAAGGGACGATGGGGAATTGTAATGACAATAGAGAAATGTGATGAAAATGGTCAGCGAGCATAGTGATTAAAGTGGTCATTGAGAATTGTGATGAAAAGCGACATAGAGCATTGTGATGACAAAGGTCAGGGAGAACTCTGATGACCAGGGTCATGTAGCATTGTGATGACACGGTCATGGAACATTGTGATGACAAGAATTCTGGAGCATTGTGATGACAAGGGCCATGGAGCATTGTGATGCCACGGTCATGGAACATTGTGATGACAAGAATTCTGGAGCATTGTGAGGAAAAAGGCATGGAGCATTTTGATTATAGGGGACATGGAACATTGTGATGACAAAGGCCATGGAGCACTGTGGTGACGGGTGTCATGGAGCATTGAGATGAAACGGGTCATGGACCATTATGATGACAGTGGTCATGGAGAATTGTGATGACAGTGGCCACGGGGAATTTGGATGAAAGGCGTACTGGAGCATTTTGAGGAAATGTTTCATGGAGACTTGTGATGACAAGGGCAGTTGAGCATCATGATGACAGGGGTCATGGGGCATTGTGCTGAAAGCGGTCATGGAGCATTGCGATGAAAAGCGCTATGGAGCATTGTGATGACAAGGGCCATGGAGCAATGTGAATACAAGGGACATGGAGCCTTGTGATGACAAGGGTCATGGATCATTGTAAAAACAGATATCTTTGGGCATTGTGATGACAGGGGCATGGACCATTTTTATGTAAGTTGCCATGGACAATTGTGATGAAAGGGATCATGTGGATTTGTAATGACAAGGGCCATGGAGCATTGGGATGAAACAAATCTTGGAGTATTTTGATGAGAGTTGTCATGGAACATTGCGATGAAAAGCACCAAGGAACATTGTGATGACAAGGGCCATCGAGCATTGTGATGACAAGTGTCATGGAGCATGGTGATGACAGGTGTCATGGAGCATCGTGATGACAAATGCCATGGAGAATTGTGATAAGAGGTGGCATTGGGCATTGTGATGAAAGGGGTCATGGAGTACTGTGATTACAGGGGCCATGGAGCATTGTGATAACAAGTGACATGGAGAATAGTGATGACAGGCGTCATAGAGCATTGTGATGACAAGTGCCATTTAGCATTTTGATGACAGGAGTCATCAGGCATTGTGTTGACAGGAGTCACGGAGCATTGTGATGACATGGGCCATGGAGCATTGTGAAGACAAGATTCATGGAGCATTGTGATGACACGGGCATGAAGCATGGTGATGAAAACAGACCTGGAGCATTGTGATGACAAGGGCATGGAGCATTGTGATTACAGGAGACATGGAACATTGTGATGTTATTGGCAGGGATCATTGTGATTACAGGGATCATAGAGCCTTGTGATGACAACTGTCATGCAATATTGGGCTGACACAGATCATGGAGCATTTTGATGAGAGTGGCCTTGGAGCACAGTGATGAGAAACGTCATGGGTCATTACGGTGACAGTGGTCAAGGAGCATTGTGATGAAAGTGTTCATGGAGCAATGTGATTATCGGGACAATGGAACATTGGGAATACAAAGGCCATGGAGCGTTGAGATAACAGAGTTCATGGGGCATTGTGATGAATGTTGTCATGGATCTCTTTGATGACAAGTGTCCTGAAACCTAGTGATGACACGGTTCATACAGCATTGAGATAACAAGGGCCAAGGCGAATTGTGATGACACGTGTCTTGGGGCATTGTGATGACATTGGTCACCTTGCATTGTGATGACAATGGTCATGTAGAATTTTGATTAAAGTTATGATGGATCACTGTGATGCCAAAGGCCAAGGAACATTTTGATGACAAATGTCATTGAGCAATGGGATGACACGGGAATGGAGTATTATGCTGACAAGTGTTCTGGAGCATTGTGATTACAGGGGCCATGGAACATTGTGATGACAAAGGCATGGAGCGTTGTGATGACAGGGGTCATTGAGCATTGTGATTACAAGACCATGAGGCATTGTGATGACAGGGGCCTTGGAGCATTGTGATGACAATGGTCATCAAGCATAGTGATGACAGGGGTCATAGAGCATTGTGATGAGAAAGACCATGGAGCATGGTGATGACAGAGGCCATGGAACATTGTGGTGACAAGGCCATGTACCACTGTGATTACAAGGGTCATGGAGCATTGTGATGACAAGAGCAGGGAACCTTGTGGTGACCAGGGTCATGGAGACTTTTGATGACAACTTTCATGGAACGTTGTGATGACAGGGTTCATGGACCATTGTGTTGAAAGGGAACATGGAGAAGTGTGATTACAGGGTCCATGGAGCATTGTGAATACATAGGCCATGGAACAATGTGATGACAGGGGTCATGTAGCATTGTGATGACAGGGTCATGGAGCATTGTGATTACAGGTGTTAAGGGGCACTGTGATGACAGGCGGCATGGAGCATTGTGATGAAAATTGTCCTGGAGCATTGTGATGACAGCGGTGACAGAGAGTTGGGATGAAAGGTATCATGCAGCATTGTGATGACAACTGTCATGGATCATTTTGATGACAGGGGTCATGGATTATTCTGATAACAAGGTTCATAAAGCAATTTGATGACATGGGTCATGGAGCATTGTCTTGACACGGGCATGGAGCATTGTAATGATAGGATATCTGGAGCATTGTGATGAAAAGGGGATGGAGCATTTTAATGACAGGGTCCAAGGAGCATTGTGCTGACAATGGCATGGAGCATTGTGATGAAAAGGGTACTAGAGCACTGTGAGGAAAGGAGTCATGGATCAATGTGATGACAGGGGTCATGGAGCTTTGTGATGACAACGGTCATGGAGCATTTTGATGACAGTGGTCATGGAGCTTTGTGATGACAAGCGTCATGGATCATTGTGATGAGAGGGGTCATGGAGTTTTGTGATGGCAAGGGTCATGGATCATTGTGATGACAGGGGTCATGGAGCTTTGTGATGACAAGGTTCATGGAGCATTGTGATGACACGGTCAAGGAACATTGCGATGACAAGCATTCTGGAGCATTGTGATGAAAGGGCATGGAGCATTGTGATTAAAGGTGACAAGGAGCATTGTGATGATATGGGCAGAGAACTTTGTGATGACAGGGGTCATGGAGCATTGTGATGAAAAGTGCCATCGAATATTGTGCTGACAGGGATCATGGAGCATTTTGGTAAGAGAGGCCTTGGAGATTTGTGAAGGTAGGCGTCATGGGGCATTGTCATAACAGCGGTCTTGGAGCATTGTGATGAAAGGGGTCATGGAGCACTGTGATTACAGGAGCCATGGAGCATTGTGAATACAAAGACTATGGAGCATTGAGACGACAGGGTTAATGGAGCATTGTGATGAAAGTGATCATGGATCATTGTGATGACAAGTGTCCTGGAACCTTGTGATGACAAGGACCATGGCGAATTGTGATGACATCTGTCATGGGGCATTGTGATGACAGTGGTCATCTAGAATTGTGATGAAAGTTATCATGGAATACTGTGATGACAGGGTCCATGGAACATTGTGATGACAAAGGCCATGGAGCATTGTGATGACAAGTGTCATGGGGCATTTTGATGACATTGGCATGGAGCATTATGATGACAAGAGTTCTGGAGAATTTTGATGACAAGAGCATGGAGAATTGTGATGACAGGGGCCATGGAACATTGTGATGACAAAGGCCATGGAGTATTGTGATGACAAGTGTCATGGGGCATTTTGATGACATTGGCATGGAGCATTACGATGACAAGAGTTCTGGAGCGTTTTGATGACAAGGGCATGGAGCATTGTGATGACAGGGCCCATGGAGCATTGCGATGAAAAGGGCAGGGAACACTGTGATGACTGGGTTCATGGAGCATTGTGATGAAAGGGGCCATGGAGCATTGAGATGACAGGCGTCATGAGGCATGGTGATGACACTGGTCATGGAGCATTGTGATCAAAGAGATCATGGAGCAATATGATAACAGGGGCCATGGAGCATTGTGATGACAGGTGTATTGGAGCATTGTGATGAAAGTAGTCATGGATCATTGTGATGACATGTGTCCTGGAACACTGTGATGACACAGTTCATCGAGTATTGTGATGACAAGGGTCATAGTGAATTGTGATGACAGGTGTCATGGGGCATTGTGATGACATTGATCATCTAGGAATTGTGATGAAATGTATCATGGAGCACTGTGATGACTGGGGGCATGAAGCATTGTTATGAAAATTGTCCTGGATTATGTGATGACAGCAGTCATGGAGAATTGTGATGACAGGGATTATGCAGCATTGTGTTGACAAGGCTATAGACTATTGTGATGACAATGGTCATGGAGCAATGTGATGAAAGTTTTCATGGAACATCGTGATGAAAAGTGCCTGGGAGCATTGTGACGAAAAAGGCCATGGAGCATTGTGATGACAAGTGTCATGGAGCATTGTAATGAAACGTTTCATTGTGCACTGTGATGACAAGGGGGATGGAGTATTGTGATGAAACTGGTCCTGGAGCATTGTGAAAACAGAAGCCGTGGAGCATTGTGATGACAGGCATCATGGAGCATTGTGAAGAAAGGGACGATGGGGAATTGTAATGACAATAGAGAAATGTGATGAAAATGGTCAGCGAGCATAGTGATTAAAGTGGTCATTGAGAATTGTGATGAAAAGCGACATAGAGCATTGTGATGACAAAGGTCAGGGAGAACTCTGATGACCAGGGTCATGTAGCATTGTGATGACACGGTCATGGAACATTGTGATGACAAGAATTCTGGAGCATTGTGATGACAAGGGCCATGGAGCATTGTGATGCCACGGTCATGGAACATTGTGATGACAAGAATTCTGCAGCATTGTGAGGAAAAAGGCATGGAGCATTTTGATTATAGGGGACATGGAACATTGTGATGACAAAGGCCATGGAGCACTGTGGTGACGAGTGTCATGGAGCATTGAGATGAAACGGGTCATGGACCATTATGATGACAGTGGTCATGGAGAATTGTGATGACAGTGGCCACGGGGAATTTGGATGAAAGGCGTACTGGAGCATTTTGAGGAAATGTTTCATGGAGACTTGTGATGACAAGGGCAGTTGAGCATCATGATGACAGGGGTCATGGGGCATTGTGCTGAAAGCGGTCATGGAGCATTGCGATGAAAAGCGCTATGGAGCATTGTGATGACAAGGGCTATGGAGCAATGTGAATACAAAGGACATGGAGCCTTGTGATGACAAGGGTCATGGATCATTGTAAAAACAGATATCTTTGGGCATTGTGATGACAGGGGCATGGAGCATTTTTATGTAAGTTGCCATGGACAATTGTGATGAAAGGGATCATGTGGATTTGTAATGACAAGGGCCATGGAGCATTGAGATGAAACAAATCTTGGAGTATTTTGATGAGAGTTGTCATGGAACATTGCGATGAAATGCACCAAGGAACATTGTGATGACAAGGGCCATCGAGCATTTTGATGACAAGTGTCATGGAGCATTGTGATGACAGGTGTCATGGAGCATCGTGATGACAAATGCCATGGAGAATTGTGAAAAGAGGTGGCATTGGGCATTGTGATGAAAGGGTTCATGGAGTACTGTGATTACAGGGGCCATGGAGCATTGTGATAACAAGTGACATGGAGAATAGTGATGACAGGCGTCATAGAGCATTGTGATGACAAGTGCCATTTAGCATTTTGATGACAGGAGTCATCAGGCATTGTGTTGACAGTAGTCACAGAGTATTGTGATGACATGGGCCATGGAGCATTGTGAAGACAAGATTCATGGAGCATTTTGATGACACGGGCATGAAGCATGGTGATGAAAACAGACCTGGAGCATTGTGATGACAAGGGCATGGAGCATTGTGATTACAGGAGACATGGAACATTGTGATGTTATTGGCAGGGATCATTGTGATTACAGGGATCATAGAGCCTTGTGATGACAACTGTCATGCAATATTGGGCTGACACAGATCATGGAGCATTTTGATGAGAGTGGCCTTGGAGCACAGTGATGAGAAACGTCATGGGTCATTACGGTGACAGTGGTCAAGGAGCATTGTGATGAAAGTGTTCATGGAGCAATGTGATTATCGGGACAATGGAACATTGGGAATACAAAGGCCATGGAGCATTGAGATAACAGAGTTCATGGGGCATTGTGATGAATGTTGTCATGGATCTCTTTGATGACAAGTGTCCTGAAACCTAGTGATGACACGGTTCATACAGCATTGAGATAACAAGGGCCAAGGCGAATTGTGATGACACGTGTCTTGGGGCATTGTGATGACATTGGTCACCTTGCATTGTGATGACAATGGTCATGTAGAATTTTGATTAAAGTTATCATGGATCACTGTGATGCCAAAGGCCAAGGAACATTTTGATGACAAATGTCATTGAGCAATGGGATGACACGGGAATGGAGTATTATGCTGACAAGTGTTCTGGAGCATTGTGATTACAGGGGCCATGGAGCATTGTGATGACAAAGGCATGGAGCATTGTGATGACAGTGGTCATTGAGCATTGTGATTACAAGACCATGAGGCATTGTGATGACAGGGGCCTTGGAGCATTGTGATGACAATGGTCATCAAGCATAGTGATGACAGGGGTCATAGAGCATTGTGATGAGAAAGACCATGGAGCATGGTGATGACAGAGGCCATGGAACATTGTGGTGACAAGGCCATGTACCACTGTGATTACAAGGGTCATGGAGCATTGTGATGACAAGATCAGGGAACCTTGTGGTGACCAGGGTCATGGAGACTTTTGATGACAACTTTCATGGAACGTTGTGATGACAGGGTTCATGGACCATTGTGTTGAAAGAGAACATGGAGCAGTGTGATTACAGGGTCCATGGAGCATTGTGAATACATAGGCCATGGAACAATGTGATGACAGGGTCATGGAGCATTGTGATTACAGGTGTTAAGGGGCACTGTGATGACAGGGGGCATGGAGCATTGTGATGAAAATTGTCCTGGAGCATTGTGATGACAGCGGTCACAGAGAGTTGGGATGAAAGGTATCATGCAGCATTGTGATGACAACTGTCATGGATCATTTTGATGACAAGGGTCATGGATTATTCTAATAACAAGGTTCATGAAGCAATTTGATGACATGGGTCATGGAGCATTGTGTTGACACGGGCATGGAGCATTGTAATGATAGGATATCTGGAGCATTGTGATGAAAAGGGGATGGAGCATTTTGATGACAGGGTCCAAGGAGCATTGTGCTGACAATGGCATGGAGCATTGTGATGAAAAGGGTACTAGAGCACTGTGAGGAAAGGAGTCATGGATCAATGTGATGACAGGGGTCATGGAGCTTTGTGATGACAAGCGTCATGGATCATTGTGATGACAGGGGTCATGGAGCTTTGTGATGACAAGGGTCATGGATCATTGTGATGACAGGGGTCATGGAGCTTTGTGATGACAAGGTTCATGGAGCATTGTGATGACACGGTCAAGGAACATTGCGATGACAAGAATTCTGGAGCATTGTGATGAAAGGGCATGGAGCATTGTGATTAAAGGTGACAAGGAGCATTGTGATGATATGGGCAGAGAACTTTGTGATGACAGGGGTCATGGAGCATTGTGATGAAAAGTGCCATCGAATATTGTGCTGACAGGGATCATGGAGCATTTTGGTAAGAGAGGCCTTGGAGATTTGTGAAGGCAGGCCTCATGGGTCATTGTGATGACAGCGGTCTTGGAGCATTGTGATGAAAGGGGTCATGGAGCACTGTGATTACAGGAGCCATGGAGCATTGTGAATACAAAGACTATGGAGCATTGAGACGACAGGGTTCATGGAGCATTGTGATGAAAGTGATCATGGATCATTGTGATGACAAGTGTCCTGGAACCTTGTGATGACACGGTTCATGGAGCATTGTGATGACAAGGACCATGGCGAATTGTGATGACATCTGTCATGGGGCATTGTGATGACAGTGGTCATCTAGAATTGTGATGAAAGTTATCATGGAGCACTGTGATGACAGGGGCCATGGAACATTGTGATGACAAAGGCCATGGAGCATTGTGATGACAAGTGTCATGGGGCATTTCGATGACATTGGCATGGAGCATTATGATGACAAGAGTTCTGGAGCATTTTGATGACAAGGGCATGGAGAATTGTGATGACAGGGGCCATGGAACATTGTGATGACAAAGGCCATGGAGCATTGTGATGACAAGTGTCATGGGGCATTTTGATGACATTGGCATGGAGCATTATGATGACAAGAGTTCTGGAGCATTTTGATGAATAGGGCATGGAGCATTGTGATGACAGGGCCCATGGAGCATTGTGATGAAAAGGGCAGGGAACAATGTGATGACTGTGTTCATGGAGCATTGTGATGAAAGGGGCCATGGAGCATTGAGATGACAGGCGTCATGAGGCATGGTGATGACACTGGTCATGGAGCATTGTGATCAAAGAGATCATGGAGCAATATGATAACAGGGGCCATGGAGCATTGTGATGACAGGTGTATTGGAGCATTGTGATGAAAGTAGTCATGGATCATTGTGATGACATGTGTCCTGGAACACTGTGATGACACAGTTCTTCGAGTATTGTGATGACAAGGATTATAGCGAATTGTGATGACAGGTGTCATGGGGCATTGTGATGACATTGATCATCTAGGAATTGTGATGAAATGTATCATGGAGCACTGTGATGACTGGGGGCATGAAGCATTGTTATGAAAATTGTCCTGGAATATGTGATGACTGCAGTCATGGAGAATTGTGATGACAGGGATTATGCAGCATTGTGTTGACAAGGCTATGGACTATTGTGATGACAATGGTCATGGAGCAATGTGATGAAAGTTTTCATGGAACATCGTGATGAAAAGTGCCTGGGAGCATTGTGACGATAAAGGCCATGGAGCATTGTGATGACAAGTGTCATGGAGCATTGTAATGAAAGGTTTCATTGTGCACTGTGATGACAAGGGGATGGAGTATTGTGATGAAACTGGTCCTGGAGCATTGTGATAACAGAAGCCGTGGAGCATTGTGATGACAGGCATCATGGAGCATTGTGAAGAAAGGGACGATGGGGAATTGTAATGACAATAGAGAAATGTGATGAAAATGGTCAGCGAGCATAGTGATTAAAGTGGTCATTGAGAATTGTGATGAAAAGCGACATAGAGCATTGTGATGACAAAGGTCAGGGAGAACTCTGATGACCAGGGTCATGTAGCATTGTGATGACACGGTCATGGAACATTGTGATGACAAGAATTCTGGAGCATTGTGATGACAAGGGCCATGGAGCATTGTGATGCCACGGTCATGGAACATTGTGATGACAAGAATTCTGGAGCATTGTGAGGAAAAAGGCATGGAGCATTTTGATTATAGGGGACATGGAACATTGTGATGACAAAGGCCATGGAGCACTGTGGTGACGGGTGTCATGGAGCATTGAGATGAAACGGGTCATGGACAATTATGATGACAGTGGTCATGGAGAATTGTGATGACAGTGGCCACGGGGAATTTGGATGAAAGGCGTACTGGAGCATTTTGAGGAAATGTTTCATGGAGACTTGTGATGACAAGGGCAGTTGAGCATCATGATGACAGGGGTCATGGGGCATTGTGCTGAAAGCGGTCATGGAGCATTGCGATGAAAAGCGCTATGGAGCATTGTGATGACAAGGGCCATGGAGCAATGTGAATACAAGGGACATGGAGCCTTGTGATGACAAGGGTCATGGATCATTGTAAAAACAGATATCTTTGGGCATTGTGATGACAGGGGCATGGACGATTTTTATGTAAGTTGCCATGGACAATTGTGATGAAAGGGATCATGTGGATTTGTAATGACAAGGGCCATGGAGCATTGGGATGAAACAAATCTTGGAGTATTTTGATGAGAGTTGTCATGGAACATTGCGATGAAAAGCACCAAGGAACATTGTGATGACAAGGGCCATCGAGCATTTTGATGACAAGTGTCATGGAGCATTGTGATGACAGGTGTCATGGAGCATCGTGATGACAAATGCCATGGAGAATTGTGATAAGAGGTGGCATTGGGCATTGTGATGAAAGGGGTCATGGAGTACTGTGATTACAGGGGCCATGGAGCATTGTGATAACAAGTGACATGGAGAATAGTGATGACAGGCGTCATAGAGCATTGTGATGACAAGTGCCATTTAGCATTTTGATGACAGGAGTCATCAGGCATTGTGTTGACAGGAGTCACGGAGCATTGTGATGACATGGGCCATGGAGCATTGTGAAGACAAGATTCATGGAGCATTGTGATGACACGGGCATGAAGCATGGTGATGAAAACAGACCTGGAACATTGTGATGACAAGGGCATGGAGCATTGTGATTACAGGAGACATGGAACATTGTGATGTTATTGGCAGGGATCATTGTGATTACAGGGATCATAGAGCCTTGTGATGACAACTGTCATGCAATATTGGGCTGACACAGATCATGGAGCATTTTGATGAGAGTGGCCTTGGAGCACAGTGATGAGAAACGTCATGGGTCATTACGGTGACAGTGGTCAAGGAGCATTGTGATGAAAGTGTTCATGGAGCAATGCGATTATTGGGACAATGGAACATTGGGAATACAAAGGCCATGGAGCATTGAGATAACAGAGTTCATGGGGCATTGTGATGAATGTTGTCATGGATCTCTTTGATGACAAGTGTCCTGAAACCTAGTGATGACACGGTTCATACAGCATTGAGATAACAAGGGCCAAGGCGAATTGTGATGACACGTGTCTTGGGGCATTGTGATGACATTGGTCACCTTGCATTGTGATGACAATGGTCATGTAGAATTTTGATTAAAGTTATGATGGATCACTGTGATGCCAAAGGCCAAGGAACATTTTGATGACAAATGTCATTGAGCAATGGGATGACACGGGAATGGAGTATTATGCTGACAAGTGTTCTGGAGCATTGTGATTACAGGGGCCATGGAACATTGTGATGACAAAGGCATGGAGCGTTGTGATGACAGGGGTCATTGAGCATTGTGATTACAAGACCATGAGGCATTGTGATGACAGGGGCCTTGGAGCATTGTGATGACAATGGTCATCAAGCATAGTGATGACAGGGGTCATAGAGCATTGTGATGAGAAAGACCATGGAGCATGGTGATGACAGAGGCCATGGAACATTGTGGTGACAAGGCCATGTACCACTGTGATTACAAGGGTCATGGAGCATTGTGATGACAAGAGCAGGGAACCTTGTGGTGACCAGGGTCATGGAGACTTTTGATGACAACTTTCATGGAACGTTGTGATGACAGGGTTCATGGACCATTGTGTTGAAAGGGAACATGGAGAAGTGTGATTACAGGGTCCATGGAGCATTGTGAATACATAGGCCATGGAACAATGTGATGACAGGGGTCATGTAGCATTGTGATGACAGGGTCATGGAGCATTGTGATTACAGGTGTTAAGGGGCACTGTGATGACAGGGGGCATGGAGCATTGTGATGAAAATTGTCCTGGAGCATTGTGATGACAGCGGTGACAGAGAGTTGGGATGAAAGGTATCATGCAGCATTGTGATGACAACTGTCATGGATCATTTTGATGACAGGGGTCATGGATTATTCTGATAACAAGGTTCATAAAGCAATTTGATGACATGGGTCATGGAGCATTGTCTTGACACGGGCATGGAGCATTGTAATGATAGGATATCTGGAGCATTGTGATGAAAAGGGGATGGAGCATTTTGATGACAGGGTCCAAGGAGCATTGTGCTGACAATGGCATGGAGCATTGTGATGAAAAGTGTACTAGAGCACTGTGAGGAAAGGAGTCATGGATCAATGTGATGACAGGGGTCATGGAGCTTTGTGATGACAACGGTCATGGAGCATTTTGATGACAGTGGTCATGGAGCTTTGTGATGACAAGCGTCATGGATCATTGTGATGAGAGGGGTCATGGAGCTTTGTGATGGCAAGGGTCATGGATCATTGTGATGACAGGGGTCATGGAGCTTTGTGATGACAAGGTTCATAGAGCATTGTGATGACACGGTCAAGGAACATTGCGATGACAAGAATTCTGGAGCATTGTGATGAAAGGGCATGGAGCATTGTGATTAAAGGTGACAAGGAGCATTGTGATGATATGGGCAGAGAACTTTGTGATGACAGGGGTCATGGAGCATTGTGATGAAAAGTGCCATCGAATATTGTGCTGACAGGGATCATGGAGCATTTTGGTAAGAGAGGCCTTGGAGATTTGTGAAGGTAGGCGTCATGGGGCATTGTCATGACAGCGGTCTTGGAGCATTGTGATGAAAGGGGTCATGGAGCACTGTGATTACAGGAGCCATGGAACATTGTGAATACAAAGACTATGGAGCATTGAGACGACAGGGTTCATGGAGCATTGTGATGAAAGTGATCATGGATCATTGTGATGACAAGTGTCCTGGAACCTTGTGATGACACGGTTCATGGAGCATTGTGATGACAAGGACCATGGCGAATTGTGATGACATCTGTCATGGGGCATTGTGATGACAGTGGTCATCTAGAATTGTGATGAAAGTTATCATGGAGCACTGTGATGACAGGGGCCATGGAACATTGTGATGACAAAGGCCATGGAGCATTGTGATGACAAGTGTCATGGGGCATTTCGATGACATTGGCATGGAGCATTATGATGACAAGAGTTCTGGAGCATTTTGATGACAAGGGCATGGAGAATTGTGATGACAGGGGCCATGGAACATTGTGATGACAAAGGCCATGGAGCATTGTGATGACAAGTGTCATGGGGCATTTTGATGACATTGGCATGGAGCATTATGATGACAAGAGTTCTGGAGCATTTTGATGAATAGGGCATGGAGCATTGTGATGACAGGGCCCATGGAGCATTGTGATGAAAAGGGCAGGGAACAATGTGATGACTGTGTTCATGGAGCATTGTGATGAAAGGGGCCATGGAGCATTGAGATGACAGGCGTCATGAGGCATGGTGATGACACTGGTCATGGAGCATTGTGATCAAAGAGATCATGGAGCAATATGATAACAGGGGCCATGGAGCATTGTGATGACAGGTGTATTGGAGCATTGTGATGAAAGTAGTCATGGATCATTGTGATGACATGTGTCCTGGAACACTGTGATGACACAGTTCTTCGAGAATTGTGATGACAAGGATTATAGCGAATTGTGATGACAGGTGTCATGGGGCATTGTGATGACATTGATCATCTAGGAATTGTGATGAAATGTATCATGGAGCACTGTGATGACTGGGGGCATGAAGCATTGTTATGAAAATTGTCCTGGAATATGTGATGACTGCAGTCATGGAGAATTGTGATGACAGGGATTATGCAGCATTGTGTTGACAAGGCTATGGACTATTGTGATGACAATGGTCATGGAGCAATGTGATGAAAGTTTTCATGGAACATCGTGATGAAAAGTGCCTGGGAGCATTGTGACGATAAAGGCCATGGAGCATTGTGATGACAAGTGTCATGGAGCATTGTAATGAAAGGTTTCATTGTGCACTGTGATGACAAGGGGATGGAGTATTGTGATGAAACTGGTCCTGGAGCATTGTGATAACAGAAGCCGTGGAGCATTGTGATGACAGGCATCATGGAGCATTGTGAAGAAAGGGACGATGGGGAATTGTAATGACAATAGAGAAATGTGATGAAAATGGTCAGCGAGCATAGTGATTAAAGTGGTCATTGAGAATTGTGATGAAAAGCGACATAGAGCATTGTGATGACAAAGGTCAGGGAGAACTCTGATGACCAGGGTCATGTAGCATTGTGATGACACGGTCATGGAACATTGTGATGACAAGAATTCTGGAGCATTGTGATGACAAGGGCCATGGAGCATTGTGATGCCACGGTCATGGAACATTGTGATGACAAGAATTCTGGAGCATTGTGAGGAAAAAGGCATGGAGCATTTTGATTATAGGGGACATGGAACATTGTGATGACAAAGGCCATGGAGCACTGTGGTGACGGGTGTCATGGAGCATTGAGATGAAACGGGTCATGGACCATTATGATGACAGTGGTCATGGAGAATTGTGATGACAGTGGCCACGGGGAATTTGGATGAAAGGCGTACTGGAGCATTTTGAGGAAATGTTTCATGGAGACTTGTGATGACAAGGGCAGTTGAGCATCATGATGACAGGGGTCATGGGGCATTGTGCTGAAAGCGGTCATGGAGCACTGCGATGAAAAGCGCTATGGAGCATTGTGATGACAAGGGCCATGGAGCAATGTGAATACAAAGGACATGGAGCCTTGTGATGAAAAGGGTCATGGATCATTGTAAAAAGAGATATCTTTGGGCATTGTGATGACAGGGGCATGGACCATTTTTATGTAAGTTGCCATGAACAATTGTGATGAAAGGGATCATGTGGATTTGTAATGACAAGGGCCATGGAGCATTGGGATGAAACAAATCTTGGAGTATTTTGATGAGAGTTGTCATGGAACATTGCGATGAAAAGCACCAAGGAACATTGTGATGACAAGGGCCATCGAGCATTGTGATGACAAGTGTCATGGAGCATTGTGATGACAGGTGTCATGGAGCATCGTGATGACAAATGCCATGGAGAATTGTGATAAGAGGTGGCATTGGGCATTGTGATGAAAGGGGTCATGGAGTACTGTGATTACAGGGGCCATGGAGCATTGTGATAACAAGTGACATGGAGAATAGTGATGACAGGCGTCATAGAGCATTGTGATGACAAGTGCCATTTAGCATTTTGATGACAGGAGTCATCAGGCATTGTGTTGACAGGAGTCACGGAGCATTGTGATGACATGGGCCATGGAACATTGTGAAGACAAGATTCATGGAGCATTGTGATGACACGGGCATGAAGCATGGTGATGAAAACAGACCTGGAGCATTGTGATGACAAGGGCATGGAGCATTGTGATTACAGGAGACATGGAACATTGTGATGTTATTGGCAGGGATCATTGTGATTACAGGGATCATAGAGCCTTGTGATGACAACTGTCATGCAATATTGGGCTGACACAGATCATGGAGCATTTTGATGAGAGTGGCCTTGGAGCACAGTGATGAGAAACGTCATGGGTCATTACGGTGACAGTGGTCAAGGAGCATTGTGATGAAAGTGTTCATGGAGCAATGTGATTATCGGGACAATGGAACATTGGGAATACAAAGGCCATGGAGCGTTGAGATAACAGAGTTCATGGGGCATTGTGATGAATGTTGTCATGGATCTCTTTGATGACAAGTGTCCTGAAACCTAGTGATGACACGGTTCATACAGCATTGAGATAACAAGGGCCAAGGCGAATTGTGATGACACGTGTCTTGGGGCATTGTGATGACATTGGTCACCTTGCATTGTGATGACAATGGTCATGTAGAATTTTGATTAAAGTTATGATGGATCACTGTGATGCCAAAGGCCAAGGAACATTTTGATGACAAATGTCATTGAGCAATGGGATGACACGGGAATGGAGTATTATGCTGACAAGTGTTCTGGAGCATTGTGATTACAGGGGCCATGGAACATTGTGATGACAAAGGCATGGAGCGTTGTGATGACAGGGGTCATTGAGCATTGTGATTACAAGACCATGAGGCATTGTGATGACAGGGGCCTTGGAGCATTGTGATGACAATGGTCATCAAGCATAGTGATGACAGGGGTCATAGAGCATTGTGATGAGAAAGACCATGGAGCATGGTGATGACAGAGGCCATGGAACATTGTGGTGACAAGGCCATGTACCACTGTGATTACAAGGGTCATGGAGCATTGTGATGACAAGAGCAGGGAACCTTGTGGTGACCAGGGTCATGGAGACTTTTGATGACAACTTTCATGGAACGTTGTGATGACAGGGTTCATGGACCATTGTGTTGAAAGGGAACATGGAGAAGTGTGATGACAGGGTCCATGGAGCATTGTGAATACATAGGCCATGGAACAATGTGATGACAGGGGTCATGTAGCATTGTGATGACAGGGTCATGGAGCATTGTGATTACAGGTGTTAAGGGGCACTGTGATGACAGGGGGCATGGAGCATTGTGATGAAAATTGTCCTGGAGCATTGTGATGACAGCGGTCACAGAGAGTTGGGATGAAAGGTATCATGCAGCATTGTGATGACAACTGTCATGGATCATTTTGATGACAAGGGTCATGGATTATTCTAATAACAAGGTTCATGAAGCAATTTGATGACATGGGTCATGGAGCATTGTCTTGACACGGGCATGGAGCATTGTAATGATAGGATATCTGGAGCATTGTGATGAAAAGGGGATGGAGCATTTTGATGACAGGGTCCAAGGAGCATTGTGCTGACAATGGCATGGAGCATTGTGATGAAAAGGGTACTAGAGCACTGTGAGAAAAGGAGTCATGGATCAATGTGATGACAGGGGTCATGGAGCTTTGTGATGACAAGCGTCATGGATCATTGTGATGACAGGGGTCATGGAGCTTTGTGATGACAAGGGTCATGGATCATTGTGATGACAGGGGTCATGGAGCTTTGTGATGACATGGTTCATGGAGCATTGTGATGACACGGTCAAGGAACATATCGATGACAAGAATTCTAGAGCATTGTGATGAAAGGGCATGGAGCATTGTGATTAAAGGTGACAAGGAGCATTGTGATGATATGGGCAGAGAACTTTGTGATGACAGGGGTCATGGAGCATTGTGATGAAAAGTGCCATCGAATATTGTGCTGACAGGGATCATGGAGCATTTTGGTAAGAGAGGCCTTGGAGATTTGTGAAGGCAGGCGTCATGGGGCATTGTGATGACAGCGGTCTTGGAGCATTGTGATGAAAGGGGTCATGGAGCACTGTGATTACAGGAGCCATGGAGCATTGTGAATACAAAGACTATGGAGCATTGAGACGACAGGGTTCAAGGAGCATTGTGATGAAAGTGATCATGGATCATTGTGATGACAAGTGTCCTGGAACCTTGTGATGACACGGTTCATGGAGCATTGTGATGACAAGGACCATGGCGAATTGTGATGACATCTGTCATGGGGCATTGTGATGACAGTGGTCATCTAGAATTGTGATGAAAGTTATCATGGAGCACTGTGATGACAGGGGCCATGGAACATTGTGATGACAAAGGCCATGGAGCATTGTGATGACAAGTGTCATGGGGCATTTTGATGACATTGGCATGGAGCATTATGATGACAAGAGTTCTGGAGCATTTTGATGACAAGGGCATGGAGCATTGTGATGACAGGGTCCATGGAGCATTGCGATGAAAAGGGCAGGGAACACTGTGATGACTGGGTTCATGGAGCATTGTGATGAAAGGGGCCATGGAGCATTGAGATGACAGGCGTCATGAGGCATTTTGATGACACTGGTCATGGAGCATTGTGATCAAAGAGATCATGGAGCAATATGATAACAGGGGCCATGGAGCATTGTGATGACAGGTGTATTGGAGCATTGTGATGAAAGTAGTCATGGATCATTGTGATGACATGTGTCCTGGAACACTGTGATGACACAGTTCATCGAGTATTGTGATGACAAGGGTCATAGCGAATTGTGATGACAGGTGTCATGGGGCATTGTGATGACATTGATCATCTAGGAATTGTGATGAAATGTATCATGGAGCACTGTGATGACTGGGGGCATGAAGCATTGTTATGAAAATTGTCCTGGATTATGTGATGACAGCAGTCATGGAGAATTGTGATGACAGGGATTATGCA